>NC_056728.1:590019957-590034957 GCF_019279795.1 Protopterus annectens
TTGGTGCAGAATCTTGCAGGTTGATTGATCAGAGAAGAGGCAAATAGGTCTGCTCGAGGAACTCCCCACAAATGAATCAAATCTTAGAAACCCCCCCTTTTCTAGTTTCCATTCGTGAGGGTCTGCCCTTGTTCTACTCAGCTTGTCTGCCACACAGTTGTGTTTTGATGTAATGTAGGATGCCTGTAGGGTGGGACTGTGCTGTGTGAAGCTACATCCCAAAGTAAAATGGCTAGCCTGCAAAAGGGGTACAACCTAGTTTATGTTGCTTATTCATGTAACACATGACTGTGGTATTGTCTGTTGAAGACCCCACAATATTGAGCTATGCATACACACACACACACACACACACACACACACACACACACACACACACACACACACACACACACACACACACACACTCACACACACACACACACACACACACACACACACACACACACACACACACACACACACACACATACATATATGTATATATGTATATGGGTCTATGTTGTTTTACTGAAATTTCAAAACTTAGAAACCCATATGGCCGAGACCATATGACTGAAGTTTTGAAACTTCAAAACTACAACAAAAACACTAAACCTAAACAAAAAGCTTCACCTTTATGTTTTTGCAGGGGGCAAGCCCCCCCTGCACCCTCCCACTCCCCCTGCTACTTAAATGTACCAACTCCAAGATCACACTACAGCAAGGAAAATGGTAAATCTCCCATTCTGCGTTGTACAGCGATCTGAATTCAAAGTGTTTAAAGTTTCAAAACTTCGATCATATGTTCTCGGCCACACACCATATATATACACACACACACACACACACACACACACACACACACACACACACACACACACACACAGACACACACACACACACAGACACACACACACACACACACACACACACACACACACACATATATATATATATATATATATATATATATATATATATATACATACACACACACATATATATATATATGTGTGTGTGTGTGTATTAATGGTGACTATTGTTTTACTCAGCTCATGTTTATAGTGTTCTGTAATAAAACTCCTACACTGACATGCTGAATATTACTGCTGCTTTCCATAACTTGCAAGCTATTATTAGTTTCAAATTGTAAACTTTATGGTGAAAGTTATTTATTGACAATTTACTGTCCTCACTATTCTGTCATTTTGCAGACATTACAATATGGGAGTAATTAGAAGCATCTAAAAGATGCAAAAGGCAAGATTAGGTTGGCAAGTAATATGTAGTAAGAGATTCTGAGAGAAGGAACAAAGCTGACAGTATAAGCTGCAAGTCTGTTGTGAGAAAAGGAGAGCTAGTATGTGAAATTAGGATAATCAAATGTAATTTACAGATCTCAACAGCCGAGATATGTGTACTAGATGTCCTATGTGATATGCAAAATAATACCTCCTCATTTAACATTGGTGTTTAAAAGAAGGTTTACGATTTTACTCATATAATACGAATCCATGGCCGAATAAATATCTTATAATTGTCAGTTTATGTCAACTAATCAGAACATTCTGACTAAAGTCATTCTGCTGATTAACAATGGTAAGAAAAACAAATAACCTGGTTCCTCTTGATTTGCTGAAAGTATTTTAAGCAAAAGTAAAAACATTGAAGTACATTTGCTAACATCACCGTTGTGTGTCTTGGTGTCAGCATATATACATTTGGAGGGGGGTGTTCCCCCACAGCCAGATTGCAAAAAAAAAAAAACATTTCTTAGGTCATCACTAAAGATAGTTTTGGTGAATATTTTTCAAATATTTTAAGTTCACCGAAACTGCCTTTGGTGAGCTTGACATGAATCCTAAAGAACCAACATATCAATAACTTAACTTACTAGTAGATATAAAATAAGAATATGAGAACCAACCAAACTCTCAGAATGTCAACAGTGGATTTCTATGTATTTAGTAGCTGAAAAAATGAGCTACTATTTACAATGATGACTAATTAAACTCTTACATCCTGTGTTTCTGATAGACTACAGAGTATGTTTTGTAAGTGGTTTAATATGTTTCTACCTTTCAGAGTTATTATTTTCTTGTTATGAACCACAGTTGCTGTATAAGTTAACATGATCATGTAAGGGACAGTTGCCAAACTCTCACAGGCCAATGTTTAACTCATGATCATATAAGGGACAGTTGCCAAACTCTCACAGGCCAATGTTTAACTCATGATCATATAAGGGACAGTTGCCAAACTCTCACAGGCCAATGTTTAACTCATGATCATATAAGGGACAGTTGCCAAACTCTCACAGGCCATTGTTTAACTTTATAACTGATAATGGGAAGTAAAGCAAATTGCAGGCTTGTTTCTGCACATTCTGTGGCCAGTCCATAGACACAAGTTAGTGGTGGTGGAGGTCTGATGAAGGTAATGCCATAAGAATACGGTTTTAGAGATGATGAATGAAGTGTTGGGATTACATTTTAATGCACAGTGGCTTAATATAGGATAAACGAGTTGTCCTGTCATCACTGACTATTCTCCCTTTACTGCAGCAGGCAGGAGAAAACTACAGTGAGTCATAAAGGAAAGCCAGGGAAAAAGCCAGTGTTATAAGCTTCTGTTAATAATATGGGCTAATTGTTCATAAATGCAGCATATGAACAAGCGCAGGGCAAACCCCAGAAACAAACCTACGTGGCAGAACCATAATATCAACAAACTTTACAATAACAGAAAAGAAATTTGACCAAAAATAAGAAGAGTAATTGCCAGAATGTTAGATCCACTGAAACAGACAACTCCTGAGCTTAGTAACATCAAACAAAGCCAAGTTTGAGGCTCCAACAGCTACCCAAACCAAAGACAATAACAAGGCCTTTATTAATTAGGCTCATAATCTCAGAAGGCGATGCAGCAATGCACTGAGCTGATCGTGAACATTGACTTACACTGAGGCTGAAGATACAGCGAACCTACTGGTCCATAAATTTAGTCCTAAATTTATACCTCTCTCCCCACCGTCTGTCCCTCAAGATATATCTGAAACTGGCTCACCTCCTGCTATCACACAAGTGCTATCAAAAGCTAAGAATTCTGTATTGATGGTCCTGACAATATCCCTGGATGCATCTTAAATAGCCTAAAGCATGATTTAGCCATGTCCCTAATAGCACTTTCAATCTCAGCCTCCATACAGGTTTTGTACCAAGTGAATAGAGAACAGCTACAATCATTCCCTGCATAATGAATGGACTTCTACACACCTAGGCAATTACAGACCCGTAAGTCTGACCTGCCTCATATGCAAACCGTAGAAATACTTAACTATGGAACTAATTAATTAGGACATAAGGAACCTCCGAACAATTGAACCATCTTAGTTTGGATTTGTCAAGGGCAGGTCATGCTTACTAAACCTGGTTGACTTTTTTGAAAAGGTTGCCAAAGCAATAGATAAAGACAAAATGATACATGCCACATACCTGAACCTGGCCAAAGCTTTTGACACAATTTCCTCATTCAAGAATAGTAGAAAAGCTAAAGAAACTGGGAATAAATTTCTATGATAATCTCTGGATTGCCAAATGCCTCACAGATAGGGTGCAGAAAATCAAAATAGGGGAAGTTACCCCAAAGAGAGACCAGTCACTGGGGGGGGGGGGAGTCCCCCAGGGTTCTGTGCTGAGATCTCTCCTATTTGGTATCTACTTCTCTGAAGTAAAAAACAATACCAAAGGGCTCTAGATGACTAAGTTTGAAGATAACTGCAAGCTAGGAACAGTCATTGAATCAACAAATGACTTAATTATCCTGCAGGAAGGCTTGTCTCAAAAATATAACTGGTGCCAAAATCATGGACTGAAACTAAATGCCAAAAATGCATTAGTGTATCTTTTGGGAAGTCATCTACCTTAGGGAACTACCACACTGGCAATACACCCCTAAGAGTTGACCAAGATTTCAGGATTTGCAACCTTATTTTATTATTTATTTATTTTTTATTTACAGTTTGCTAACTGGGAAAGTCCAACTGGGACGAAAATGAGCCCGTTTTCAATGGGGACCCGGGGAGAAAAGCTCCATATACAAATATTACAAAGCTAATATCAACAAAGTTAACAAGTACAATACAATTTTCAAAAACTACTAAAACACCGTAACATATAAGACAGAATAATAGCATTTGAGCAAAGCACTGAATGAAATTTAAACACAGGTATTTTGGAGTACATAAGTATAATTTGGAGTGCAGCATATATGCACTCATAGTTTCTTGAGGTGAGAGGGAGGAAGAATTAGAGGAGAGCAAGACAGTGAGACGTGAAGAGGCTGAGTTATCAGAAAGGAAAAAAGGGGGAGGGAGTGAAAATGAAATGAAGGGAGTAGGTTGAGTTATGAGAAAGGAATAAAAGGATGGGGGAACAGAAATGAAACAGAGGGAGTCAGGTGGGATGAGACCATGAGCATTCGCAGTGAGAAGAGAGATGGGAATGGAGCATGGTCTTGAAGGCGGAGTGGTTTTGGGTGATTTGAATGTGGGGGAGGAGTGAATTTCATAGATGAGCAAGGGAAAAAGACAGGAGAAACTGCCCTGGCGTGCATAAGGGTTTGTACACTTCGAGGAGGTTCTGGTTACTGGACCTGAGTAGTCTGTTAGGATGATGCAAGGTGAGTATGGAGAAGAGGGAAGGGCAGTTAGAGGACTTGAAAATGAGTTTGTGAGCGGTTACCAGTTGAATGTAAGAGAGATAGTGGGGGAGTTCCATCCAGTTCAAGGAGTGGAGTACATCACAGCAGTGGGAAGAGGATTTGGTCCCAGTAGCAAACTTAAGAGATTTTATTGTAGCAGGATGACAGTTTTGACTTTAGGGAGGATTGAAGGTTGGTGAGGAGAGAGGCTTCATACACGAGAGGGGGATTTGGTAGGAAATAGACAGTATATGTTTGGAAGAGGGAGAGAGATAATGGCTGTGATGATACAGCATTCTGAGCTTTTGGTGTGTTTTCTTAATACTAGTTAATATATATATATATATATATATATACATATATATATATATATATATATATATATATATATATATATATATATATATATATATATATATATATATATATATATATATAAACTAGTTAGTACATGAATGTCAAACTTTAAATGTTCATCAATGATAACATCTAGAGATTTTGTATGGGAGATGATTTCAATGGGAATCTTATTCTGACTGACTATGGAGAAGGAAATTTTATCGCTAGAGGTGTTTTTAGATGGGGTAAAGATTTTGATTTTGGATGCATTGAGAGCAATGTGATTATGTGGACAGTGACCTAACTTTTAACCAACATGTGTCCATTGTTATAAGACAGCCCTTTTGCATTGCAAGCTTATAAACAAAGGGATTGTGTCTAGATCTAGGGAGGTCATTGTCCCCTTTACTCAGCCCTCATTAGGCCAGTCATTGACTATAATGCTCTCTTTGGCATGTATCTGTCCCAAAACATGCAAAAACTGAAATGTGTAGAGAGATAAGTTACTAAAAGGATTCAAGGGATGGGTAAAGAAGTCTCTGAGAAAATGGGATAGATTAATTCAAGCACAAAATGGGAGACTGGCTAGGCTTAAAATGGCCCATAAGGCAGCTAGCCTAGTACTTACCTATGAACCTAATAAAGCAAGCAGATGGTATAGCAGACATTAGGAAACATAGATCCTTGCACCTGTTGTTATTCCCAGTCTATGACCCTAGTAATCTCTTGAAGGTGAATATGTTCATATCCTTAATGATACTAGATGATAATTAACTCCAAAGCTTTAGAAACTTTAATGCATCAAGTTTTTTTTTTATGTGGCACAGTGAACTGTGTTCTAGATTCTTAAGTTGTTAATGTGTTTCCACTGCATTTCTGTGGTGACTGCTTTGTGTGGGTTAGAGCAAACATCACTAATAATATAGGTTAATACATAAGCAATAGTATATCTACAGGTAGATGAGGTAAAATTTCCCAAGAGTCAAAAGCCCTAAACACAAGACACCAAAAGTTGAAATGTTGATCACTGTTTTCCAGCTGGTGCAATTTCTAAGTGTGTACCAGAAGTCATTCCCTTTTTAGAGATTCATCAAGTTGGTATTGGTGTGGAGTTGGTATATATATATATATAAAATCCAGGGTGGTGGGGGATTGTGCCCCTTCAAGGAGTGTAGGGTCACATGCCCCCTTGCAAAAAAAAAAAAAACTTACATTTTATTCATTTGTGTTTCATGCATTAATTTTCTGAATTTCTGATGGAAAAGATTTTGCCATTCAGTGTTTCATAGTGATACCCTAAGCAATATACATGAACCCTCCTATAGCAAGGTTATTTATTTATTTATTTGTTTATTTTAATTTGGAGAGAATTCTGCATGCTTCATAAATTACATGTTTATTACCTATGAGCCAGGAGGTTACTTATTTAAAGTTATCCGGAAGTTCATTATTAACTTCTGTAATAGTTCTGGTGCCTATTAATTGGGTCTGGGCATTCACTTAAAAGAGTGGCTTGTAGTTTAGCATAAGGAGACGACCAATCACCAACAAGAAAAAGAAGACAGGTTCCAGCACTGCTGATCTGCTATTTCCCCTTGACAGAGTTAACTTCATGCATTCTTACCTTGAAACCATGATTCTGAAAATAATTACTAAACTATGAACAAAAGTATTCACCAAAACATTTTCTGGAAATAGAGTATGGCCAGTTGTTTCAAATACTATTTTTAAAGCAATAAATACAGGTGCATTGAGAAGACTTTTTCTGTATTAATATGAACTATGTCAACTACACTGAATATTACTGTTTGCATACTGTAGCCTTTCCTGAAAAGATATTGTGCAGGAGCAAGTAGTCCATTCTTTCAAGAGTTTTCAATGAGCTATTTGTAAACTACTTTTCCAGAATTTGAGATATTAGACTTAAACTTACTGTAGGTCTATAAAGGTGTCCTTGGAACATTGACAGCTTAGGTGTAGGAACTATTGTTGTATCGTTGAGCAGCTTAGATGCAGGAACTATTGTTCTGTCTTTGAGGGCTGGTAAGACAATATCAAAGAAAAGATAAAGAATAATTAGGTTCGTCAGTGGTTTAACAATTACTGATGATGCCATCCTCAGTAAAGCCGTGTATAGTTTGGTGTGAACGTTATTATCTTGTAATAACTGTGTAATGTTTGGTAATGTTATGTCATGAGATATTTTCCACCTTCTATGAGTTTGATATTTGGTATTTAGTAGTGATTTAAAAGAAGGCATAACTCAGGGGCATTTTTGAGCACCCTAAACCTTCTCATTTTAAGTAGAAAAAGCATACTCTGCAGCCATTTAGAACGCTGATAAAGCTTTCAAGGACTAACTTTACACTGTTTGTGCAGTAGTAATATTCCAGTTCACTCAACATAGCTCAGCTACCAGAAAATTTCCATTTGATTAACAGTTGGAGCTGCTTGAGATGTAAACAGGCTCACATTTTGCTCAGTTGACACGCTAGCCAAATAGTAAATTGACTAAAAAAAAAGGCATCAACAGCATGGGTGGATGAGCACAGATAATTGATTCTGTGTCCATTTCCACTACCATTTTGTTTGGAAATTGTTTGCAACCTGCCGCAGTTGCCCTTTGGGTTGGGATGAATTCAATTTATTTTGGATTTTTTAGATTTAAATAGACTTGATCAACAGGATGTTTGCCTGTAGATAGTAGAGTACTTTTCCAGTTTATTTGCAATTACTGCATTGAGAAATGAATGGTTCTTTTTGTTGGGTTTAGTGAGCACTGAAATAACTTGAATTAGATTAATTAATGCAAGTGTCGGCATCCTTTGCAGTGCTGCCTCATTTAATCCTACCCAGTTAAGGTTAAAATCCCATATAAGAAAAAATGTATTTTATTGAGCTTTCTTTGTAATTGTTTCCAGTGTTTCTGCAAAGGATGTGTATGTCACTGCTGTGTGACGTTTAGTGCACCTTCCCTTCCAATAGTAAGCTGTATGACCAGCCAGGTTGGAGTGTCATTCTCTTGACTAAAGATCTTTTTCAGTAAATTGCATTTATTTTTTTTTTCAAATATAGATGTACACCTCCTTCCATTTATAGCTGGTTGTTTAGAAAGGACCTGTAGTGCTTGGTGATCTGAGGTGGCAATGCTATTCCATTTTTTAACCATTTTTGAGTCCCAGAATATTTGTTTTTTCTGTACAAATCCATGTTTCATGAAGGCCCCATTTGCCATTAGTGCTGTCAAAGTTTCAGTTGTACTCCTTAAGGGCATTTTTTTTAATTAAGGATGGGTAATTTGTATTGCATTCAGGATGTAATTATACAGTCGGTAGTGTAGCAACAACACTACAGTGCATTACTTCAGGTGGTCCTCAGCACAAATGTAGCTGTTCTGTGTTGCCGGCTTATTGTACTATTAATAAAAAGTTAAACAATTGTAAAGTACTTTTTTGGACCAGTTACACTGCTGGGAAAACATCTGTTTAACACATACTGCTGTTAAATGTTGCTTAACAGTGAGCCATGTTAGTTTTCTTTTTATACTAATTCTGTCATTACTAAGGTAAAGTTTTGCAGCTGTTGTAAAAGTGATCTATTGATGCTGTAGCTGTGCTTGTGAAGAATTCTGTAAGCAAATGTGAGAATTGTTTAACACCTATGAACAATATAACACCAACAGTCAGTGTAATTAAGCATTCTTTGAGATGATCCGAAATCTGCCATTACAGTGTTGTTATTGACTTTGTGTAACTGATATACAGGTGTTTTATAGATATTTTATTACTGAAGGCAAAGATGCCATGTATAATTAGTTTGGCAATTCAGGCATCAAAATTTGTAAAATAAAATACCTAAGGAAGGAATAGTGGAGTTTAAGGAGTTCTACATATATAGAACCTGTTGGTGGGGAGAGAAGCATAACAGAACCTAGCATCTAAGTTTGAATGCGGAACAATCAGTGTGCATACATGCAAGCCTCAAGTACACGTGTGTTTAAAGCTCTAGTTGGTAGCAACAACTTTATACACACACACACACACACACACACACACATATATATATATATATATATATATATATATATATATATATATATATGTATATATATATATATATATATATATATATATATATATATATATATATAAGGAAAAACTAAGAAAAGAAAAGAAATGCCCTCCAGTTAAAAGGCTGCAACCTTTATCATCGGAGTGTACTTTACCAATACATATTTGATGATATCAGTTATGTGCTGTTCAGTCCAACTATAGAGTCAATTCTTGACTGGGAGTGTAGCACTAGAACATTCTAAGACAGTAGACTCCATTCTTGAAACTATGGTTATCGACTTCATATGTAGATTCAGTGTCCACATGAAGCTGAGGCACCTCAAGGGCAGATGAAAAACAGATGGCTACCCCACTAGTGATACTGCTCCTTGGTGGGCTACCCCACTGGTGATACTGCTCCTTGATGGGCTACGTCACTAGTGATACCGCTCCTTGGTGAGCTGTCCCACTAGTGATACTGCGCCTTGGTGGGCTACCCCACTAGTGATACTACTTCTTGGTGATCTACCCCACTAGTGATACTGCTCCTTGGTGGGCTACCCCACTAGTGATACTGTGCCTTGGTGAGCTGCTCCACTAGTGATACTGCTCCTTGGTGAGCTGCCCCATTAGTGATACTACTCCTTGGTGGGCTACCCCACTAGTGATACTACTTCTTGGTGAGCTACCCCACTGGTAATACTACTTCTTGGTGAGCTACCCCACTAGTGATACTGCTCCTTGGTGGACTACCCCACTGGTGATACTACTTCTTGGTGAGCTGCCCCACTAGCGATACTGCTCCTTGGTGGGCTAGCCCACTAGTGATACTACTTCTTGGTGAGCTGCCCCACTAGCGATACTGCTCCTTGGTGGACTACCCCGCTAGTGATACTACTTCTTGGTATGCTGCCCACTAGCGATACTGCTCCTTGGTGGGCTACCCCACTAGTGATACTACTTCTTGGTGAGCTACCCCACTAATGATACTGCTCCTTGGTGGGCATTGTGTAGCATAAAGACTTGGATGAACAGAAGCCATCAAAAGATATAAGTAAGTTACAAGCATCTAAGTGAAAGAAAAGGCTGCTAATCTGTGGTTCCATGCATCTTTTCTGAGTGACCTGTAGATGGAGACTATCTGAAGGCAACTTTTCAGAGGCCTGTAGAGTTAAGTAAGACCACATATGTATACAATGCCCAGAAGTCAGTAAACTACAAACATGACGAAAAAAAGTGCAAGTATGATTTGGACTTGGACACACTTCTAACAGAAGGCACCAACTACAGTGAGTCAAAAACCAATCACTTTGTATTTTGCATTGTTATGTAACATGTAATATGGCAATATATTTCATTAAAGGAGAATGTTTACATGGGATGATATGAAAAACAGAGACATAAATCCATGGACTTATTTATAATGGGATAATAGGAGGCACCCAGACCAGAACTGAAAAGTGACAAGTAAAAAAACATAAATGTGCTCAGATGTGCACTTGAAAGCAAAACTAGGAATGGGATTGACGGCTTAATTATATCATGCAGAATCGCTTAAAACTTGACAAGGACTTATACGTGCCCTGTAATCTTCTCAATAAGTTTGAAAGGTAGGGTAAGTGACTGTAGCTACATTAAATGCTGTCAACATTTCCACGAGTGCTACAAGGTAAAAGCAAATGGATGACGAGCCAGCTCCATTTAGCAGCAATCTGATTAAAAGCAGCAAGTATCCATATATGTTTTCAGACCTTCGTCATTATGAAGCAAATCAGCATGGAGTAAATTAGAAATTGTTTAACCAAGTTAAGCATACAAATCTGAAGGTTGTTTGCAAACGTAAGAATGAAGAACAGGATGTTATATGTTGCTTGAACCTGCATTGCGTTATTGCAAATCTTTCACTTTATTTTCCTGGAGTAAAAAACACACACTAGAAACCATGAAACATGGGCAGTGGTTTGAATATCCCTTGAATTTTCATGTAAAATAACAGTTATGTTGTTTAGCAACAGAACAGTGTGCATTTATCTATAACCAAAGGGAAAAAAAGTTAAAATTGTAGCTTCATTACTGTGGCTAGAGTTTGGGCCTATATGTAATTATTTTAAATATATTCACATTTGATTACACTGTGGCCATTTCTTTTCGAAATCCAGATGCAAAGGTGGTGACTTTACTCTTTAGGAATGAAGTGGTTAATGCCTTTAACCTTAAATGTTGGTTGCTTTAAACATGTGGGATCCTTGATATCATAATGCTGTTTCTGATGGCTCAGAGCAAGCAAAACATGTCACTCTATGAACACAACTACAGAGTAATATATGCATCCAGCGAGCACCTATCAAACATTAAATGCAAAACAGATGTGCAAATCCAAGTTGTTTCTGAGTCCAAGGATGTGGTTTGTTTATCCACACACTAGCATCTTAATTTAACTGCAGATTAACTACATCATCTTTACAATTAACACATCCTGACCTATGGGCAGATTGCTTCTAATTCTCAGAAATATGTGTTCTTTCATTATAGGGGAAAGAAAAAAGGGCCAAAACATGCATACTTTGCTAAGTATAACAGTTTATTTTTTGCAATTAGTCTTGTGTGAATTGCTTGATTTTTTCAGATACAGTTCCTGCATTCATTTTCTAAACCATCTGTCCTTTTCAGAGTTGTAGTGGCAGCAAATTAAGCAAGACAGACTAGACTTCTCTGCAAACAGAAACATTCCCCAGCTCTGCCTGTGGGATCTTTTGGCATTCCAGGCAAGCTGAGAAATACATGACTATTGTGTCCTGACTCTGATTCAGAGCTTGCTTCCTGGAAGCCATACCTGGTACACCTCTCATTGGAAGAGCCCCTGGGGCATTCTCACTAGATGCCTGCAACTGATTTATATCAACTTTGTAGAACAGCAGCTGTTCTCCAAAATCCTTTTGGATTGGTAAGATCCTCACTCCATTATGAAAACTGCATCTTGCAACTCTGTGAAAGAACCTCCTTTCTACTGCTTGTATCCACAATCTCATCTTTTTTATTCACTATGCAAAGTTATGATTACAGGTGGAGATTATGACAGCTACTGATTGGCAGCCAGAGAGGTTCATCATAGGACACTGTTCTTTCTTCAGTGGCACAGTTCACTACAACACCTGCTGCACCCAGCAACTGATCACAGTCCAGTACAGCACCTGTGGCACTGCTGCCACTGCACCCAGCCACTGATCACAATCCATTACATCTGCGGTACTGCTGCCATTGCACCCAACCACTGATGACAGTCCAGTACAACACCTGCAGAATTGCTGCCACTACACCAACCACCAATCATAGTCCAATACAACACTTGCAGTACTGTTGCCTCTACAGCAAGCCACTAATTACAGTCCAGTACGACACCTGTGGTACTGCTGCCACTACAACCAACCACTGATCACAGTCCAGTACAACACCTGTGGTACTGCTACCACTGCACTCAGCCACTAATCACAGTACAGTACAACACCTGCAGTACTGCTGCCACTGAAGCAAGCCACTGAACACAGTCCAGTACAACACCTGCAGTACTGCTGCCACTGATCACAGTCCAGTACAACACCTGCAGTACTGCTTTCATTGCACCCAGCAACTGATCACAGCCAAGTACAATACCTGCTGTACTGCTGACATTGCACCCTGACACTGATCATTCTCCTAATCTCATTTGCCCTCATTTGTCAGCAAAGTCTAAGGATTCTTACACTCCTCCACTTAGGGAATTTGGTTCCCTCTAACTTGCAGAGAAGAATTCACTCTTTTCAGGGATAGAACCACAACCTTTCATATGGAGATATTGGTTTGCATTCAAACCATGTCACACTCAGAAACCATTTACTGCAATACATATCAGTGATCACATTCACTTGAAGTCAAGAAAATAATCATCTACAAATAACAAACATGCATCCCTCACTTTCCCTGAAATTATACAATTAAATCTTTGGTTGCATCTTCATATGCCTTCAATGAAAATCATGACTAAAAGAGGAGAAAAGGCACACCCTTAAACTTACAGTAAGGATGCAGGCACAGTTTATGGCCCTCCAGTACAGGGACCAAATGACTTACACCAGTGGTCATGTAACCACGTACTGTTGTAATGCCTTCAGTAAAATGTGCTAGGGTACATAATCTTGCAGTTTCCTGGTTTACAAAACACATGTAGAATGAACAAATGAACTCCCACAACCTCTCCAATGTCTATGTAGAGACAAAGAGTTCATGCATTTTCATGGTCAGTATGGAATCCACATTCATCTTCATGAATCAGATACACAGCAATCACACAAAGTCTTCTTTCCATCATAGGGGTACAGACTTTCCAAGAGAGGCTGAAGTGACAGATCCTATTATATCCTAAATGCACTCACCTGCCCCATTTTGGAAATGAAGGCTACCACACAGTCTGCTACATGTACTGCTCCTGTCTTTTCTTTAGCATTAGAAATACAAATAAACCCCAAAACCCTAACAGTATCATGCACCTTTATCATTTCTGGCTGCATCTCATCCAGTCCTTTACATATCATACAGGAGGGGTTATATGAATCAATGATCCTTAAAATTATGGACCCTTCTGCTGTTTTTAGGTTCTCCCCTGGCAGATTGTTCTAAGAGGAGTGATCACACAATGAACAAGCCATGGTATCTGAACTGCTTGATGTTTTTCTCAAAGAATAAGGGACTCAGCCTGAAACCTAGATATCAAGACCAAATCCTGGGGCTAGATTTGAAGGGTGGTTATCATCAGTAACTATGGGGTGGCCTGATGACCCTTGTTGCCCAGTCTAGCTCAGTCCAAAAGCACTGTATGGAGCTGCTGTGTAGACTTGCCATTCAAAAATACAAATGGTGGGATGGGGTGGGTGGGCCAGGTTTAATGCTAATTGAATGTCACATATGAGTGTGATGAATTGCAATGGAGAAGGCTCATTTGGTACAGTATTATAATAATTTCAATGCCGTCTGAAGATGGCTTTTCCAGGCACCATCTTAAACTTCAGAATCAAAGCATGTTTGCTGACAATTTTCCAGAATGATGCATTTATTCTGAAAAGACAAGGAAAATACATCACTGAAGGTGTTTGTTTGCTGTGACCAGGATAGAAGTATTCATTATTCTGAAGCCTGTTAGCCATGTTTCATTAGGTATAACATGGCTATGCACTGAAAATCACAAGGCCACCGCCTTTTGCAATTCACATACCCCTGCACCTCTGAAACTGTATATCTTGGATAGTAAATGGCAATCAAGTGTCAGGAAGTGTAGGTAGCTCAATTTGCAGAAGGTAAGGGAGGAAAATCGTGAGAGCAGCCAGTGGCTATTTTACTCTGAGATGTCAGAATTGTATTATCTTTCATCTGGAAAAGACTAACTGGCTCTAACATGGGAATGAGCTGGTTCTGAAGACAGGCCATTCCACAGTGCCATAAACAAGAAATTCGTAGCAGACCACTAGTCTAAGAACAATGTGGCATTATTGTTTACCAGATGTTAATGGACTCTGGCATAGGGCATAACAGAATATCCATTAGTATCTCATTGTGCTATATTGAATCAATTAGATCAACAATGTATAATAATTTGATTACACCTTACTCATTACTTAGTAAAATTAGTTTTATGAATCAGAAACTCTATAATTTCACTAACTGCTGCATAATACATATAATAATAATAATAATAATTAATGTATAATACAGTCTACAAAAGCCAAATTTGAGGTAAGATTAGCCTCCCAGGCCAAAAACAACCTAAAGCATTCTTTAGCTATGTCCGCAACCTCAAATGCAATACACAATTGTCTGCAGAGCTCATTGAAAATGCAGTCACCTATACTGAGCCAGAAGATATAGCAAAACTCCTGGCTGATAAATTCATCTCCAA
>NC_056728.1:590039957-590052457 GCF_019279795.1 Protopterus annectens
CTTGCATCTGAATCACCTCATCAGCTCTCATTTGATTGATGCCTGCAAATAAAAGTTAATGTATGTTTCTGCCTTCTAGCCGTAAAGTCTGTAATTTGTTAATGCAAATCTGTACCTCCAACCTGAAGCCACACATCAGCAAAATGACTCTGGACTCCCCCTTTTTTCCATTTTTCTCTGCACATGGTGCTAATCTCCTGTAGGGTCTGCTGGATACTTTAACACCCCTGTTTCTATAGCCTACCAAGCTGAAGCACTCTAGCTTCCTGTATCAGGCTGCTAACTGTGCTAAGCACATTGTATAGCTTCTAATTCTTGAACTGCTTACCGGAGAGTTCTGAGAAACATCTTGCCTCTGCAGCTGATTGTTTTTCGCTATGTTACTTAAGGTTCCAGGCTCAACCTACACCATTCACCCTTGCTTTTCTCAGACTCACTCTGCTCCCTTACCCTACCACCATTCCCACCCAATCCCATTTTCCTTAAACTTATGCCTAACCAAATCACACCCCTCTTCCCCTCAGCCTACCTACACCCATCTTCTCAATTACCGACCCAATCTCATCAACCCCTCTCTCTGCACAATATAGTCCAGTCACAACTATCATCCAACTCACTCTACCCCTCCCCTTCATTTCTTGTTCTACTACCCCTCATCACTACCCAACATGCATCACTACTACTCCTTATTCACCAGTACTCTCCTACTGCATTTTCTCTACCTCATGTACAGCTCCACCTCCTCCACTCATACGAAATCAGACACTCCCACTCTCCTACTCTTCCACTGTCCACCCACACTCCCACACATATACTGACATCAGCTCATAACACTATAACAGCCCAACCTTTCAAACACATACTCACTCACTGTCCTAATTCCTCAGCCCTAAATTATCAGAAACTAATTAACAAACTTAGACATCTTCTACTACATTGTATAACACCAATTAAACTCCAAGCTGACATTCATCCCAACCTAAGACCCAATACTAATTCCTCACCCTGCCAATCATATTCCCCACCTACCACCCAAGAAATTCTATTCAGTCTACTACACACCACCATCCCTACCCCCTTCTTCCAAAAACCTGTAATACCAATCTGTTTTTTACGAATTTCAATCCCTGTAGCATCATAAGTAAAACTGCTAAATTCAATGCTGCCCTAAGCATGTACTCAGCAGTCATAGCTGTGATAACTGAAACCTGGTTAAAGCCCCACATTAAAGACAAAGAAGTTATTCCAACTGGCTATAACATCATTAGAGTAGACAGGTTAAACAAAAGAGGTTGTGGTGTCTCCATTATGTATAAAGAAACCCTCAAATTTGAACAGCTAAACTGTGCCCCTCCTGACCTACCTAACACAGAAATCCTAACTACTCACCTTGAAACCAACCCAAACAAAACTATAATGAGCATAGCCACCTATCTCTCCCCAGGCAATAACCTTCCCACCATTGAAGGTCTACTCTCTTGGTCATCTACCATTTTCAACCAAGAGACCATAATTCTTGATGATTTCAACCTTGATTGGCACTCCTGCTCATACAATGACCCCTCTAACTTCCTAACTCAACATGGCTTTAGGCCAAAGCATAGTACCAACACTGCCCTACTGTTCTTTACAAACACTGTTCAATGTCTCATAAACAAAGGCCAAATTGTTTCCTCCATATTCCTTGATATGTCAAAAGCCTTTGACACTGTCTCCCACCAAATCCTACTCAACAAATTGTCATCCCAAAGGCTCAATACTTCTGCCCTGTCCTGGTTCCACAGTTATCTCTCTAACTGTCAGCAAGCCACCAAATGGGAAAACACACTCTCTCCCCTTCTTCCAATCTCTGTAGGAGTACCCCAGGGTTCCATACTTGGTCCTCTACTCTTTACAATTTTTACTAACAACCTCATCTCTGCAACCCAACTAACCTCCATAGTCCAGTATGCCGATGATTCCACACTTATCTGCTGAGCCCCTACCCCCCAGGAACTACAAACAAAAATGCAAACATCTTTCCAGGATATAGAAACTCCTCACTAACCATCAACTCATACTAAACCCCAACAAAACGAAATTAATTGTTTTTAATAACAACAAACCCAAAACTTGACAATCCCCACTTACAATCCTTTCCACAGACGGAACCAAAATAGAACCCACTAATTTTTCCAAATGTCTCGGTGTCACAATAGATGAAAACCTAATGTTTGATAGCCACATCTCCCTTACCATCAAACAACTACACTCCAAACTAGGATCCCTATATAGAGTTAAACCCTACCTTACAGAAAGTGCCAGACTAGCCACTGCCCGCACACAACTACTTTCCACCCTCCCCTATGTATCCCAAGTATTCATCAACGTACGTAAGTCAGACCTAAATAATCTAGACTCCTGCTACAATAAAACTGCCAAATTCACTACAGGCCACCCATACAGGATATGCTACTGCTTAGTACTCACCCAGCACAACTGGTTAGAACTCTCAACCCTTCTAACACTAACTCAGCCGTCCTTAACCCACAAAATAATTCACCATCCAAACAACTGCTCTGCACTCACTAACCTAATCCAGCCCAACACAAATACAAGATCACTTAGATCCTCTAATAAACTAATGTTAAAGATTACCCAACCACACAACACGCAAGACACCTCCTTCTCCTCTTATAAAATTGCCAAACTATGGAACACTCTTCCACAACCTATAGTTAAAAATCCTAACATTCATGAGTTCAAACACCTCCTTAAGGAACATCTAGCAAGGCTCTGCTCCTGCCATACTCCTGGCTAGGCCACCCACTGCCAAACAAAACCTGCCAATACTACTTCCTCCCCACCACCCTACACTAACTCATACTCACAGCCACAGTTATTACCTGCTCAAAAGCCAGCTTGGCCAAACACTCCCTTTCAATTAGCTAGGAAACCACTGACAACCTAGGCAATAAAATGTTCACACACCTCAGCCAGCACCAACTCTGTATACCTGAAAATAACTACTTGCAAATACTGCTTGGTTTAACAAATGGCTGGTCTTACAACAACATTTGAAAACTGTATTTTTTATTTTTTTGTCAAACTGAATCTCTGTTTTATTTTTTTTACTATTACTTATGCTGTTAAGTCATCTCAAACTGTACTATTTTTGTTAACATGTCTAATCACTTTTGATTTCTGTACTGGTTGCACACTGTATAGTTTATACATTATTAATATTTGTTAATTTTGTAAATTTTGTAAAGTATTGTTAAATCTTATCTACTGTATGTCAGGAGCTCTTCTCCCTGGGTGTCCACTGAAAATGGGTCTCATACCCAGCCAGACATTACCCAGTAAACAAATGAAATAAATAAATATGTCCCACTTCTCTGGAAAATATCACACATCATTCCCCTCCACAAAGGCAGACCCTCTACAGAGCTAACTAACTACTGTCCCATAGCCATCCTCTCCACTCTTGCCAATCTATTAGAGAAATGCATCCACAACCAACTCCTTAACCACTTCCTTAGCAACAACATACTATCCACCTCTCAACATGGCTTTAGACCTAAACATAGCACTAGCACTACTCTAATGACTTTCACTAACACCATTCAACATCTCATAAATGAAGGCCAGCTTGTCTCATCTATCTTCTGTATATGTCCAAAGCCTTCGACACCATTTCCCACCAACTACTTCTCAACAAACTCTCATATTATGGCCTCGGTTAATTATCCATGTCCTGATTCCATAGCTAACTTTCCAACTGACACCAAGCCACCAAATGGGAGTACAATCTCCCCCCCCCCTCCTCCCCATCTCAGTTGGTGTACCCCAAGGTTCGATACTAGGCCCTCTTCTCTTTAGCATATTTACAAACAATCTCAGCTCTGCAACTCAACTATCCTCCATTGTCCAGTATGCCGATGATTCTACAGTTATCTGCTCAGCCCCCTCACCCCAGGAACTTCAAATAAAAGTGCAAATTTTTTTTCTGGACATAGAAAAATACCTCACTGAACATCAACTTATACTAAACCCTAACAAAACTAAGATAATAGTCTTCAGAAATAATAAATCCAAATCTTACCAGCCTCCCCTCACAATCCTCTCCTTGAACAGTATCAAGATAGAACCCAGAAACCAGACTAAACTTCTAAGTGTCACAATAGATGATAATCTAAAATTTGGTAAACATTTCTCTGACAATTAAACAAATTGGCACTCTCTATAGGGCCAAACCATATCTTACTTAAAGCACCAGGCTAGCCACTGCTTGTTCTAATCTGCTTTCTACCCTCTTCTATGGATCCCATATATTTACAAACTTACGAAAAACTGACCTTAATAACCTAGAATCCTGCTACAACAAAATTACCAAGTTTGCCACTGGTCACCCATACAGAACTCACCACTGCTCAGTCGTCTCCCAGCTCAACTGGCACCAATTCCCTAACCTCTTATTATTCAATTGACTCTCCATGACCCACAAATTAGTCCGCCAATCCAGTAATTGCCCTACTCTTGCTAACTTAGTCCAACCTAGTACAAATTTCAGGTCACTTAGATCTTCTGACAAACTAATGCTAAAGGTTACCCACTCCCACAACTATCAAAGCAACTCCCTCTATTCTTACAAAATCACCAAACTCTGGAACACTCTTGCTCAGCCCATAACAAAAAATCCTAACTATCATGAGTTCAAATAACTCCTAAAGGACTACCTAGCCAATCATTGGCTTTGTCCTGCCATATTCCAGGCTAGTCTGCCTACTCCCTATCTACATCATTTAATTTTTGTCCTTCTAACGCTAGCCCTTATCCCATGGCTACTATCCTTCCCACTTGTCTCTTGAAATAATGCTAATATCTTACATTTTCTTTCAGTGGCTTGGACATGGGTTCCTGTACAATTTTGCTGTTTATGTATTGCAACTATTGTGTCACTGTCAATGCCCTCTATATACCGTGACTCCTTAATGCTTCAGTGCATATGTTGTTCACTCTTAACACTGTTACTTAAATTGTAATTGTTTTGTATATAATTAATATTGTTAATTTGTTAGTAATGATAGTTTCTTATAATTTTACTGTTTTGAAGCTTTTCTCTCCAGGCATCCACTGAAAATGGGCTCCTAACCCAGTCAGACATTACCCTGTAAACAAATGCAATAAATAAATAAAAATAAATATGCAATTACACATCTTCTATACATAGCATTCCATTATCTTTTATATGAGCATGGCTCTGCCTTATGACCTAATGCATGTATATAACTCTACCCTTTTTGGTCCCTTTTCAGGAGTGAGTCTGGACCCTGGTTTGCAAATTCCATTTACTCATGTGGTAATTGCTTGCTCACTACTTAAGCAGATATTTATTTGGTGATTGCTAAAGCAGGCTAGTAAAATTCTTCAGTTAGAAAGACCTAGATTGCTAATACATTAAACAAAGAAAACAAGAGGAGATACAAAAATAGGACAAGATGTTGAATTCACTGCAAAATGGAGGAAGAAGAGGGGAGAAATGTGCAAAGTGCAGATTATCTGGGGTAGAGGTTTGACTCAGGAGAGTTTTGGAACACGCAGAATATGAGAGGTGCAGGAGAAGCTTCAAGGAAGGATATGCCAGACAGAAACAGTACATCAGCCAGATGAAAAATGGCAGAGAGTAACTGGAGAGGAGTTGACAACAGGAAGTCAGAAAGACAGGATGAGGTAAGAAAAAGTAGGAAGAAAACACACAGATGGTAAGAAGGCATTGACAGAGGTATTTGGAGGAGGGCAGCAGGTATAGAGGGCAGCAGGTAGGATGGATTTGGTAGATGTTAATAGAAGCAACTGAGAAAGAGTTGACAAGGAGGGGAAGGCCAAAGCAGAGGAAGAGAGGCAAAAAGTGGTGACAGTTTTTACAGGTAAGGCAGATCTAGCTGTATCCATCCAAGAGACAGTACCAGACAGAGAGCAGGAGGGAAGCGAGTACAAAGGAGCACTTAGCTAAAGGAGAGGGTCAGAATATGAAGTAAGAAGACTGCAGGTTGGCTTTATAACTGTAACAGGGAAGAATCAACAGAAGAAGGTAAAGGGGGAGGAGAGGAACAGAGAGGAGAGGAGAGACAAGGAGGGAAGAGCAGCAGGAAAAGTTAGGAGTCAAATAAATAAGAGAAGTGGACAAAAGGAGAGAAGATTGTGTAAGAAAAATAAAGAAGGAATATGAAAGGGAACAGGGTTATTACTCTTCCTAAAGCCGCACATCCTTTTTCCAGGAGGGTCATCATGACAGTCAGTCCCAGAGTAAACTTGTGGATACCCATCCAGCTATCTAGTTATGTTGAAAGGAATATGAAGAGTCACACTACTTAACATTCGGAGGAAGTTTATATCTGAGATTTGTGAGGAGCTGGGTTGTAAATCTGCCCCTCCACAGTGTTGTATTTATTTGCTGGTGAAGATATAGGTCCCCGTTTCTAGTACTGGTGGAGATATTGGACTTGCAGAAAACAGGAGATCCAAGACAATTAGGTCTCTAATAGCACAGGAAGCAAGACAATGAACTCCCCACAAAAGTTCATAACATAGTGAATAAAGGGATAGAGATTAAACCCTCTCTTGGTAGCTCATAGACTTTAGGACTGTTATCTTTTTGGTAGGAACATTTGGGGTCTTTCTAATTCTTTGATATTTTAGTGAGATACAATCTGAAGGGGGCATTGTATATGATAATTGGCCTGATCAAAGCTGAGTATAAGGAAATAATTACTTCTTTAGAACTTGATGATATTCGTTTGGAAATTACATGGACTAAATGAAAAATTTCCTGACAACCATTGTCACATGATCTACATTACATTAAATGTAAGGTCAAAGATCAGAAGAAACCCCATTCTGTGAGATGGGATGTGCTAAAGCTAGAGTAAGTACTGGGATGGTTATGGGAAAGGTAGAGACACATTCTTAAGATTGATATACTGTATCCGCATCAGCTCATCAGGGGAGGAGGATGATAGAGTAAGGATAGAATAAATGAGGGAGTAAAATCAAGATGATTAAAGTCATAGGGGATCTGAATCTGCCAGGATTAGCCTGAGAGTTTCTGAGCTGCAAGGCTAAAAGAGAATGGTAGGTGGCTGAGGTCTTGGACAATGAGACGGTTCAGCCATACAGGACTATGGCAGAAAGGATAGAATTTTGGATGTGGTTGTTACTAAAGAAGAAGTTGTCAGGGCTATCCAGGTGAAAGCACTGTTAACCAACTCTTAGTGCAAGAAATCGGGACAAAGGTTAAAATAATAAGGGAATAAAGGCCCCAAAATAGTGACAGATTCCAAACATTGCTCTTATAAGCTTATAAGTTGCTAGAATAACAGGTGTTGTGTTAACATGTATATTCGGAATGGTATAATGTCTGAAACTCAAATGTGTATTATTATTTGGTGATTTTAATCTTCAGTGATTTTCCAAAAAAACACAAATTGTATGAGTAACAGACCAAATATATAAGGCAAAAATCTGGACATTCTGTGAAAATCTGTACAGTTGAAGGTTATGTAACCAAGACAGGTCAGGCCACTCTGCAGTTTAGACTTTAGGAAATGTTAAAGAAACCAGTGACAAAGATAATCTGGAGATTACCACTGGCATGGTTATGGTGAGGTTGGGAAGATGTTCAGATTTTCTGGACTCACATTGAGGAGTGTGAACAAGCTATGGGACTGGAAAAGGGAGAGAGTACCCTGGGCTATATAAAAATGTTCATGGACTAGAAAAAATGGAAAAAGAAATGGAGTGCAGTGTAGCTACAGAGGATTATGAAGCTAAAATGCAGGGTAAAAGGGAATGCATAGTAAAGGTGAAAGGGCAGAGGTGGAGAGGTGAAGAAGTCACAGTATAGGGAAGCTAACAGAATTGTGAGAAAGCACATGTGGACAGGAAATTAGCAGAAAAAATTCTAGAAATGGAACAAAAACTATTTTACATAATGAAGGGTCACTCCCCACCAGGCTTAGTAAGGATGGGGAGAGGTCATTGATCAAAAGAAATAGTAGTTCACAAAAAAGGAGAGTGGGGAATGCCATGCTGAGACAGAGGTAGGGGAAAGTGAGGGAAGTGTTGGACTGACAGTAGGACAAAGAGAAGGGTTTAGAGAGGGGACTAGCTACCTTGAAGGAGGATAAGGAACAAGGGACCAGATGGTCTGACTCCCAGATCCTTAAGAATTTAGCCAGAATTCTGGTAAATCATTGCTGAAGAATCTTCAAAAAATTATTAAAGACACTTTAATGGTGCAAGTTGTATCTTTCAGCTAGTTGCAATCCATCTTACTATGCAAAGGCCTGCTTCTACTTCTTTTAGCTTGCTTACAGTGTCAGCAAGAGGTAAAGTGCTGAAGGCCTTGAACAGATCCAGACATGCTGTGTGGGCTGACCTGACACTGTCCACTGCCTCTGTAACATTTTCAAAGAATTCAGCCAAGTTGTGTAAACATGATTTATCCTTGACAAAACCAAACTGCTGTGGGTCCAGTTGTATGAGATTTTAATATCTTTACTTAAGAACTCGGAATGAATATGTTCCATTGCCTTGCAAATTTGGTTAGTTAGATGGATGGGACTGTAATTACCGTTGTCTGCAGTAGGGACACCTTTGTGCAGGGACATGAGTGCAGTTGTTTCCTAAACCTCTGGGACATAGCCTGTGGCTTGGCTTAAATTAAATACGGGCGGGAAGACTTCACTGAGGATGTGTCTAGTGCTTATATTAATACGGTATCCATGTAAACTGTCTGGCCCCATGAAAGTGGTGATTTTAGCTTTAGAGAGTACAGCTAGGACATGTTCCATTCTGATCTTAGGAGATAAGTGGGACTCAGGGATTTGTTGAATTTCAGTGACTGCTTTTGGAGTAAAATTAGTACTAAATCTGTTGGAAAGTTTGTTAGCTATATCTTTAGGGTGAGAAGGGGTAATGCCATTTTTGGATTAGTTCTTCATATTGCAAGGTATTATGTCTCAGTGTCCTAATATAACCAAAGAAGGATTTGTAGTTTTCTTGGCTTTTGATTTGAGTTTTGATTTGGTTTGAGTTTAAGTTCTGCTCTGGTCTTTTTGATGGACATTTTTAGTTCTATGCTGATCTTTTTGATTAAGTCTTTAATGAGGGTAGATTTGTTATGGGGCTTTTAAAGTTTTCTTTCTATTGTTATAGAACTTATTTATAGTGGTATACCTCCAAGTTTTTTTTATATTCGTTTATATTTAGTTCTTGAGCAGACTGCTAGATCTATACACTTTTCAAATGAAAACTTAGCAACTGAAGCTTCATGGGGAGTGGTGACATTGCAAATAAACTTAGATAGCTCATTGAATTTAAGCAAGTTCATTTGTTTAAAGTCATTGAATTCAGAAATATTTGCCATTGTGATCTAACCTGGCTTTAAAGGAGAAGGTTACTAATTTATCATTTGATTTATCCAGAGAACGATATACTAAAGGCTTTATACACTTTGGAGCAATAATGGGGAGGACCAGGTCCAGAATGTTCTGCCTCCAAGCAGACTGATTAGCTATTTGTTCTAAGGAGTTATTGCTTACTACATTTAAAAATTTATGGGTAAACCCAACTATAGAGGTATAGTACACCATATCAGCAGTATAGCTAAGTTGGAGAGAGAGGGGCAACTTTCACAGGTTTAAAGTGTTAGAAGGGTGCACTCGATCATCCATCATCCTGATATCTCTTTAGTTTTGCATTTGCGGCCAAACCTCAGTGCTGTAGCACCCTGAATGGTGTAAATTGTAGCAACTGCTTATACTGTAGCAAGCAGTTTGCTATGGTGTAAAAGCAAAAAAAAAAATATTTCTTTTTTTTAAACTAAAACCTGACTGCTGTAGTGCTCAATGCAGGCAGGATATAAACTGTACAACTGTTTACTTCATTTGTAGCAAGCAGATTATTACATTTTAAAAGGAAATAATTGTACTTTTTTAGAACTAAAACCTGAGTGCCATCATGCTCCATGCAGACAGGATGTAGCAACTGTTAGTAGAAAGCAGTTTGCCAGAGTTTAAAAGAGAAATTTATTTTTTAAACTAAAACCTGAATGCCATAGTGCTTCATTTAGGCAGGGTATAAACTATGGCAAGGAGTTTGCTACAGTTTAAAAGAAACATTTTTTTTACTGAAGTTCAAGGAAGGAGGGGTAGGAGCAGGGCACTGAATGGCTGGGGCAGGGGACATGTTGTGCATTTGGCCATTTGGTTGCTCTGCCAATAAAACAGTAGAGAGAACACACCCTTTTTTTACTCTTCACTTGAAGAGCTTGGGGCCAGGGATGGTACTGTTTGCAGGAAGCATCCTGCACGTTTTGTACAAGTCCTGGTACCAGGTGCTGGTTGAGCCAGCTGTGCTTCTGCACCAGTTAATTGAAGGTTGTTTGTCATGTTTGACATCACCCAGTCTTCTTCTTCTTCTTCTTTTGGCTTTTCCTGGTTAGGGGTTGCCACAACGGATCACCTATTTCCATTTCTTCCCATCCTCTGCATCTTGCTCTGTCATACCAACCACCTGCATGTCCTCCCTAACCACATCCATAAACCTTATCTTAGGCCATCCTCTTTTCCCCTTATCTGGAAGCTTCATCCTTAGCATCCTTTTCCCAATATACCCAGCATCCCTCCTCAGCACATGTCCAAACCAATGCAATCTCGCCTCTCTGGCTTTGTCTCCAAACATCTTTAACTCTGCCACATCCAGCTCTGACTCCTGCCTTTTTGTCACTGCCACTGTCTCCAACCCATATAACATAGCTGGTCTCACTACCCTTTTGTAGACCTTCCCTTTCACTCTTACTGGTACTCGTCTGTCACAAATCAGTCCTGACGCTCTTCTCCACCCACTCCACCCTGCCTGTACTCTCTTCTTCACCTCTCTTCCACACTCGCCATTACTCTGAACTGTTGATCCCAAGTATTTAAACTCATCCACCTTCACCAACTCTACTCCCTGCATCTTCACCATTCCTCTATCCTCCCTCTCATTCACACACATATATTCCATCTTAGTCCAGCTGACCTTCATTCCTCTTCTCCCTAGAGCATATCTCCAGCTTTCCAGGGTCTCCTCAACCTGATCCCTACTCTCACTGCATATCACAATTTCATCTGCAAACAAAATAGCCCACGGGGACTCCTGTCTGATTTCGTCTGTCGACCTGTCTATCACCAGTGCAAATAAGAAGGGGCTCAGAGCTGATCCTTGATGTAATCCCACCTCCACCTTAAATGCATCTGTTACTCCCACTGCAGACCTCACCGCTGTCACACAACCCTTGTACATATCCTGTACCACACTCTTGCATACTTTTCTGGCACTCCCAACGTCCTCATACAATACCACAACTCCTCTCTAGACACCCTGTCATATGCTTTTTCTAAGTCCACAAAAACACAATGCAACTCCTTCTGACCTTCTCTGTACTTCTCTGTCAACACTCTCAGCGCAAACATCGCATCTGTATTGCTCTTTCCTGGCATGAAACCATACTGCTGATCACTAATCATCACCTCCCTTCTTAACCTAGCTTCCACTACCCTTTCCCGTAATTTCATGCTGTGACTGATCAGTTTTACCCCTCTGTAGTTACTACAGCTCTGCACATCACCCTTATTCATAAAAATCAGTACCAAAACACTTTTTCTCCACTCCTCAGGCATCCTCTCACTTTCCAAGATTTCATTAAACAATCTGGTTAAAAATTCCACTGCCATTTCTCCTAAACACCTCCATCCTTCCACAGATATGTCATCTGGACCAACAGCCTTTCCATTCTTTATCCTCTTCATAGCTATCCTTACTTCTGCCTTGCTAATCCATTTCACTTCCTGATTCACTATCCCCACATCATCCAGCCTTCTGTTTCTCTAATTCTCTTCATTCATCAGCCCCTCAAAGTACTTTTTCCATCTCCTCAACACACTCTCCTCGCTTGTGAGTATGTTTCCCTCATTATCCTTTATCATCCTTACTTGCTGCACATCTTTCCCAGCTCGGTCCCTCTGTCTAGCCAATCGGTACAGGTCCTTTTCTCCCTCCTTAGTGTCCAACCTTTCATACAACTCTCTATACGCCTTATCCTTAGCCTTTGCCACCTCTCTCTTTACCATGCACCTCATCTCCTTATACTTCTGTCTACTTTCTTCATCTCTCTGACAATCCCAATTCTTCTTCGCCAACCTCTTTCTCCGTATACTCTCCTGTACTTCCTCATTCCACCACCTGGTCTCTTTGTCCTCCTTCCTCTGTCCAGATGTCACACCAAGCACTTTTACAGCAGTCTCCCTTACTAGCTCTGTTGTAGTTACCCAGCTATTCGGTAACACTTCACTGCCACATTTTTGATAAGGGTAGTTCATGGTTTACTGGGACATGGATGGTTATTCTTATTAAGGGTAATCTGTGGTTCAATAAGTTCAAATTAGACTTGGGAATTTGCCTAAAGTTAGCATTAT
>NC_056728.1:590057457-590144957 GCF_019279795.1 Protopterus annectens
AACTTTCACTATGTACTGCGAGAGACTGTTTGCAATATTGCTATGTATGGATAGGTGCACACAAGCATTTCATAGTGACAATCTGCCAAATTTTGTTGTATTTAATTTGTGTAAAAGGTGAGTATATCACTGCTGCTCATGGTATACATTGCAGTATATCCCCAGTAATATATCTGCAATGAGTTGGCATTGTACTACAGATATGCAACTGTCTCCTGAATAGTAATCTTTTCTTCCACTAGAAGTATGCTGCCAGCATTCACAGTACTGACAAAAACATAGTGGTATAGCCAAGTCAGTACCGAGCAATAGTCAGTACCGAGCAATACTCAGTACCAAGCAATAGTCTGTAGCGAGCAATAGTCAGTACCGAGCAATACTCAGTACCAAGCAATAGTCTGTACCAACCAGTAGTCAGTACCGAGCAATAGTCAGTACCGAGCAATATTCAGTACCAAGCAATAGTCTGTAGCGAGCAATAGTTATTACCGAGCAATAGTCATTACCGAGCAATACTCAGTACCAAGCAATAGACTGTACCAACCAGTAGTCAGTACCGAGCAATAGTCAGTACCAAGCAATAGTCTGTACCAACCAGTAGTCAGTACCGAGCAATAGTCAGTACCAAGCAATAGTCTGTACCAACCAGTAGTCAGTACTGAGCAATAGTCAGTACCGAGCAATATTCAGTACCAAGCAATAGTCAGTACCGAGCAATACTCAGTACCAAGCAATAGTCTGTACCAACCAGTAGTCAGTACCGAGTAATAGTCAGTACCAAGCAATAGTCTGTACCAACCAGTAGTCAGTACCGAGCAATAGTCAGTACCAAGCAATAGACTGTACCAACCAGTAGTCAGTACCGAGAAATAGTCAGTACCGAGCAATATTCAGTACCAAGCAATAGTCTGTAGCGAGCAATAGTCAGTACAGAGCAATAGTCAGTACCTAGCAATACTCAGTACCAATCAATAGTCTGTACCAACCAGTAGTCAGTACCGAGCAATAGTCAGTACCAAGCAATAGTCTGTGCCAACCAGTAGTCAGTACCGAGCAATAGTCAGTACCAAGCAATAGTCTGTACCAACCAGTAGTCAGTACCAAGCAATAGTCAGTACCAAGCAATATTCAGTACCAAGCAATAGTCTGTAGAGCTATAGTCAGTACCGAGCAATAGTCAGTACCGAGCAATACTCAGTACCAAGCAATAGTCTGTACCAACCAGTAGTCAGTACCAAGCAGTATTCAGTACCAAGCAATAGCCTGTAGCAAGCAATAGTCAGTACCGAGCAATAGTCAGTACCAAGCAATACTTAGTACCAATCAATAGTCTGTACCAACCAGTAGTCAGCACCAAGCAATAGTCAGTACCAAGCAATAGTCTGTACCAACCAGTAGTCAGTACCAAGCAATAGTCAGTACCGAGCAATATTCAGTACCAAGCAATAGTCTGTAGCGAGCAACAGTCAGTACCGAGCAATAGTCAGTACAGAGCAATACTCAGTACCAAGCAATAGTCTGTACCAACCAGTAGTCAGTACCGAGCAACAGTCAGTACCAAGCAATAGTCTGTACCAACCAGTAGTCAGTACCGAGCAATAGTCAGTACCAAGTAATAGTCTGTACCAGCCAGTAGTCAGTACCGAGCAATAGTCAGTACCGAGCAATATTCAGTACCAAGCAATAGTCTGTAACAACCAGTAGCCAGTACCAAGCAATAGTCAGTACCGAGCAATAGTCTGTACCAAGCAATAGTACTGAGCAATAGCCGAGTGCTTAACAGGTAGAATAATAGTATTAGGTGCAGTATGTTTTGAGGCCCACTATAATTCTCTGAAATTTTTAATAAGAATTGTCAAAAGGTGCTCAATTTATTGACTTCTACAAAAGTGCGAACTATTAGGCTACAGAGGTACTTCACTTAGTTCACCAAGTTACAGTATATTCATTTACCAAATAGACAAAAATATCACTTCACTTCTGTTCAGGGAAATGTAATATATGGAAGAAATATATGTGAACTGATGTGGTATTATATCAGAAGTAGAAACAAATTATATACATATACATCCATAAATGTGAACGTTTAGTTGCTAAGATTTCTCCTCCAAAAAACCTCATGTACCTGAAAGTGCTAAATAATAATAATTTTAACATCAACACTCACTGAGCTACTGGTCATTATTAAGGAAGGAATGACAACTTTAGGTGAAACATGAATGTGAGGCTGAAAGTACAGCTTCCTGAAGTGTTCACTGAGATGTGTCGAAGGGTGATTGATATAACTATTGATTGCTATATTTATTCCTATATTTAGATATTGAATAAAAACAGTGACGTATATCTCACTGTAATAGCCTGTATATCATTTTGTATTTGATTCTATAACGAGTAAGTATGTTATTTCTGTTGGGTGGAATGGGCCAAAGCATGTGTTGCCTGATCCAGTGGTACTGTTCTAGATCATTAGAAGGGTTAAATGTTTCTTGAGGCACAGAAAGTACAGGAATGAACAAGGTCATGGGGGCAACTTCATGGGTTCTAGCTACAGTACTTTTAGGGACTTGCTAAAACATCAGTCATCTTCCACTGACATCTTTATATGTTTATATTCTGCCTAGCATATGACTGACAGATCCTGGGCAGTCTTCTAAAACCCTCCGCTGCTCTTAACTCCCACAACCAAGTCCGTTACCTTGCACTATTATTGTTATTTCTCCCTAATGAATGATAGTCCACCTGCTAATGATGGAAAATATTAGGCCTAGCTGAGAAAGAACAGAGTGTTTCAAGGGAAAACACTGTAGTTACATTCACGTGTAAAAGTAGGCTTGCCACTGACGACTTATTAGTGGTGAGCAACTGAGAACAAGTATTAGAACCCACCGGAGAAGCAGCAGGCAAGTGCCTGGCATTCTCAGACAACAATTCTCGTGTGGATAAAGACAGGATCATCCAGAAATAGGTACCTTGCATAAGTTGTTTTCAAATGAGAGCATAAAAAGGATCTCATATCTGAAAGAAAGTAGAATTTCTAGAACAATGAACACATCATCTTACCTAGTGAATAAATGTATAACATTTTTGTTGTCTCACTTTATAATTAGTTTAAAATGCATCTGTATCTCACTTCAAGCAATTGGTTGGACAGATTCCTTGTTTGCTCAGAGAACAGATTTCTTGTTTGTACCATGAAAAAACTTTTGCAGTTTCACTGTGCATATCAATAAACTTACTCATTCTGTCTAGCTAAACTGATGCAATATATTTCACACTTTGCAAAACATTTCTAGTTTCATGTTCTCAGCTAACTTATTAGCATGAGAATCCTTTCAGTTTGAGGTGTTTGCAAAAATAGAGGTTAACTGCATGTTTCTAGAGTAAAATATTTTAGCTATTTCAGAACAAAATGTTTTTTATGGCCTGTACATTTCAGTTTTTTTTTTCATTTTAGGATAACCAATGTGCTGGAGGGTTTTACGTCTGCATATGAGTTCTGTGATGAATAGCTGAAAAGGCCACATTCTTTCTCACAGTAATTTGAGTCACAGCATGTCTGCATGTTTATTGATTTTCACTTTAACCATGCTACAAGCCATTGTTTTTGTCAGTCTGCACACTGTGATCTCTGAGTTTCTATTTACATATGGAATATGTCGGGTGCTGGTGTTAGGTATGTAAGGTATTTTGTCCTTTCTAGGTTCCTATAGTCAAACTCTGGATGTATACTATTCATTGTGGTGTACTTTTTGTGTGAAAACAGGGAACCATTACTGCTAATTGATCATACTAAGTCTAGAGCCAAAGGACTAGTGAGAAATGTAGCCAACTCACCCAGTATACTATAAATAAGTTAAATATCCCTTTTTAAAATATCAGTGCCACATACTGCAGGCATGTATTTGCATTCATCCATCTAGCTGTCAATACTAGTTTTGAAGGTAGATAAGGAGTTGTTTTTTTAATGTAAAAGAAGAGTCAATTTCAGAGACGGGATGGTTTGAATTAGAAACCTGCTATGCCATTGGGTGCTGTTGTCAATTTTACAAATGTAATGGAGCAGATATTTTTAAAGCATGTTAGTTCTGTGAAGGTGGGGGAAATCAAACAGAGATGAAGAATTAAATACTCAGAAGTCTAGACAGAGTTTACCACGCATGAGTCTTTAAGAAACAGAATAGAGGTAATGGCCCTTAACCTATAAGGCTAGTTTAGGTTGCCATGCTGATAATCTCTGGGGTCTTTTGAGATGGATCTGATGTTTGGAAATAGGCATAAAAAAGGGGAGCATTTCATTTGAGAATAGATTTAACAATGGAGGAATATAGCAGTAAACAGATTTCATAGGAACTGAACGAAATACCATGACAAAGAAGTTTCACACAGTTAAACCATTTCCAACTGTGGCTGCGACATAGTAGTCAGAAGAGAGTTTGTTATAAATGTAAGTTCCCATGACTCTGATGATTGGATCTATTTTGAAAGAATTATAAGCAATATGATAAGCAGAGATATAGGGCTTTATCAGAAGTAACTGTGCTACGTTTTTGGAATTGCAGTATGAAACCATGACTGATGCGTTAGGTGATGTCTGTTTGTAGTCATCAACAGACTTAGTTAGCTATAGACCCTCAACACCCAGTCTGATTTCAAAAAGGCAGATGCCAAAGAGTAGGGAACTCAGGACAGAGAACTGCAGGATGCCACTACTGATCTTTCACTGATATGAAAAGGTTTTACTCACCCTTAAAGTGTGTTTTCTACTGATGAACCACAGTATCTAGTAAGCTGTGTATGGGTTAATGTTGAGCTAGGAAAGTTTTATATAATATGAAAAACAAAACAAGCAGGGATTCAACCCATCTAAAATTTATTCAAAGTAGAAAAAAAAACAATAAAATGCAGCAATGCTTTCAAGTATAAGCAATTCTTTTTCAGTGCTAAAACACAATGTCAGTTCTGCTCATATTTAATTTATATCAAATGCCAGCTTCTTCAAATTAGTCACATGATCATTAATTAACTACCTAAGAGAATTAGCTCATTCATAACATAGTGCTCGGTAAATCTTAGTTCATAAAATTTCCCTCTTAAGTTTTAAAATAATATATTTTTTTACATTAACTCCAGATGGTTTCTCTGCTCTGAAGTAGTGACTCCATCTATATTCTGCTACTTCAGTTTTAGTAACCAGATCTCCACCCCTTAAGGTAATGTGTACCTTATGTATAACTAAATTTAAATATATGATCCTTTCCCATAGCAATAATGTACTTACTTAGTGCAGAACTATTAACCTCCCTTCTGATTTCAGATAAATGAAATCTTATTCTTTCCTTTAATTTTTGATTATTCTTACCAATATAGAAATGTTCACACTTAACACAGTTCACCATGTAAACTATATTATCTGTAGAACATGTAGCAAAGGTGGTAAAATAAAATGTTTGTTTTGTAATTGGATGTTTAAAAGTAGTCCCAACATTAATATGACTACAGTAAGAGCAATTCTGGCAAGGTGCAGTTCATTTAGTAACAAGCTTAGGTATATGTACATCCTTAAAAGACAAATCCTTATAACACAGCTGTTGCTTCAAATTCCTTTCCTTACTAAAAGAACACGCAGACTGATCTAATAAAGAATACACATAGCTTGGAGACTAAAGTTCAACATTTTAAAAGACTCCAGTGGCAGTGCTTAACCTTTCAAGCTTATTTAGAAATGGGGATTGTTCCTTGTGGGCTATGAATTACCAAAATGCCAACCTATTGTAACAGCCATCCAGAACTATTAAACCAATGGCAAAAATTAAATCTTAAACTAAGCACAGATTATACATGCTTGATGAATGACTATTTTGCCAGTACTGAATTAGAACTCTCTACAGAAACTGAAGCCCTGGAGGATAAAATTCTGCAATCAGCAGAATTTCAGCATATCTCAAGTGAATTTAATAACATGCTTAAGAGAATTAGACAGTTTGAAGATAAACCTATTGCCATTAAGAAGGATAAGTTTAATCGGGATGTCTATGACTTTAAGAATCAACATATTTTTTATTAGCCGAGGGAACAAATGTGGGTGATGACTAGTTCCTCTAGCAGTAATGGAAAATTGGCATCTAGAAATAGGTTCATAGGTTCATAGGTTCATACTAGGCTATCTGCCCTAGGGCATTTATAAGCCTAGCCAGAGTGTGTTTGGCTTTCGCCACCCATTTTAAATTAATTTTGCTATGCCCTTTTTCGAGGTTAGTATGCTGTGCCTCTGTCTAACAGTGACACAGAAGTGATACCCGGGGTAAACCTACGATCTCCCATCCACTCATCAAGATTCCTCTTGAAGAGAGTCAATGAGGGACTCTGCCTAACCTGGACTGGGATTTTATTCCAGAGTGAAGGGAGCCTCTGGGTTATGAATCTGTCCCTCCAGCATGTCCTATTTATTTCAGTGCTGAGGTTCAAGTCTCGAGCACGTAGCTTGATGGGATTTGGATTTTCTGAGGTGCAGCATGTCCATTAATTCCGGGTTGGACATGGCTTTATACGTCAGGCACAGATCGCCTCTGAGCAGGCGGTATGCCACTGAGTAGAGCTGGAGTTTCTTTAACCAGGCAGCATATGGCATCTGTTTGAGCCCTTTGATCCTCTTGGTGAGGTACTTTTGGGGTCTTTCCAGTTGCTGCAGGTGTCTGGTAAGGTACATCCCAAAAGGGGCATTGTACTCAATTATGGGCCTGATGAGGGATGAGTAAAGAGGCACGATGACCGCCCTTGATCTTGATGTGAATCCCTTCATGATTAGGTGGGCTATATAAAATGTTTTTCTAACCACTTTGGCCACGTGGTTGTCAAATGAGAGACTGCTATCAACTTGGGTCCCCAGGTCCCTAATTGCTTCTTCTGTACTTAATGGATTACCACCTATGTTGTAATTTGTGGGCACTTTGTTTTTGCCAAAGGGGATGACTATACACTTTTTGGCGTTTAGCTTGAGGCCATGGCTCTGGCACCAGTTGTCTGTTTCTATGAGACCCTTTTGGAGGATGCTTGTGTCGGCTAGAGAGTCGATTATGGCGCCCAGTTTGCAGTCATCTGCGAACTTGGTCAGCCACAGTCCTTCCATGTTGGCCTGTACCTCCGAGAAATATATACCGAACAAGAGAGGTCCCGGGACTGAGCCTTGTGGGGCACCACTTGTAACTGGTTTGGAGTCTGACATGGCTCCAGCAATTCTAACCATGTGGGTTCTGTCCTTGAGCCAGTTTGCAACCCATCTAGTGACATAGGGGTTTATATTTAAGCTGGTGAGCTTATCTATAATGCCCGAGTGGGGTATTGTATCGAAGGATTTTGCGAGGTCCAGGTAGGCTGTGTGGACCACCTTCCCCTCGTCAATGGCCTTGGTGACTGTTTCAAAGAAATCGACCAGGTTTAAGAGGCAGGATCTGCCCTTAACAAAGCTGAACTGGGTAGGATCCAGTGTCTGTAGGTCCCCAATATCTTTATTTATGAGGTCCATGATGATCCTTTCCATAGCTTTGCAGACCAAGCTAGTCAGGCTTATGGGGCGATAGTTTCCAGGATCCATTGAGGCACCACCTTTGTGGAGAGGGACCACTGTTGCTGTACGCCACTCTTTGGGTACATATCCTGTAGTAAGGCTGAGATTGAACAGTAGTTTTATGTTTGGGTTTAGCTCTTCTTGGAGTTCATGTAGGACGCAGCCTGGGACACCATCTGGTCCCATTGATGCTGTGTTTTTTGCTTTGGAGAGGGCGGCTCTTACCTGAGCATCTGAGATGTCAGGGGGGGCAGCACTCTGCTGGGATAGATATTTGCCCTTTTGGTGGGGGGGGGGGTTTGCGCTGAATCTGTCAGCTAGGATGTTGGCAATGTCTGTGGGTTTGATGTATTTTTTGTCATTTTGGACTAATTCTGAGCATATCTGGGAATTCCCACCCAGGTTCCTAACATAACTAAAGAAAGCCTTGTGATTATCCTTAGTGTCATGTGCAATTTTTTTCTCGAAGCTGGCCTTAGACGATTTTATGAGTGCCCGTAGTTTTTTGCTAATACTGATCAGAGATGCCTTCCCTTTTTGGGATTTTGCTCTATCATGTAGTAGCTTCCTCCTTCTATTGTATAGTTTGCTTATGGCTGAGGTCCACCAGACAGGACGTCTGCCTTTGGAGGATAGGGTCTTAGTTTTATTTGGGATTGCATGATCCATGCATTCCTGAAGGTGTTCATAGAATGCGTTTATAAAGGATTCTGCGGTCTGGGCCGTATTTTCCACAGGTTCGGGGGCTTTGAAGGATTCCACCTCGGTTTTGAGGAGTGTGAAATTTGCTTTAGAGAAGTTTTTCACTGTGGTTTTCTGGGCAGGGGTGGGGTCGGGATGTGAATATCCAGTGAGATTAGTTTATGGTCTGATCTTACCAGTGAGGGATACATTTCTGGTCTGGAGCATAGAGTCCCCATGTTGGTGATGATCAGGTCCAGTATGTTTTCCCCTCTTGTGGGAGTGGTAACAAGTTGTTCCATAGCATTTGAGTTTATAAATTCTAGGAACCTTTGGGCTAGGGTGTTGGAGCTAGAGTAATGCTCCTAGTCTATGTTTGGGTAGTTGAAGTCACCCAATATAATGGTGTTTGGAGAGACCTTCATATTTTCCAGTGTTCTCAGGAAGGCCGAGTGGGGTTCCTGGGTTTGGGAGGGTGGTCTGTAGCAGGCTATAAACTGGAAGGCAGTTTTACCCACTGTTAGTTGCGCATGGATAGTCTCTGATGCTTCGTGCTGTGCCACCAACCTGGAGGTGTAGGTATCTTTGACGAATATTGATACCCCCCCTCCTTTTGTGGTTCGGTCCAAGTTTTGGGGCTGAAAAGCATGGTATGAGGTATAACCTGGTAGTGCTGGGGTGCTCTCGGGAGCCTTGAACCAGGTTTCTGTTACTGCACAGATATCGATGTTCTCCATGCTAAGGAGAGTTTCAAGTCTGTGCATCTTGAGGTTTAGACTTCTGGCGTTGAGTAGCATTACTCTTAGTTTCTTATCCCTTGTGATACCTATGGAGGTGGGTTTGTCTTTTGAGCCTTGCCTAAAAAAGGCACCATGGGGGAAGCAAGAGCCTTTGCCAATATCCAAAAGCCCAGGGGTGACAGGTGCAAGCTGTCCCTAGCGAAGCATCGTAGCTTGTCGAGCATGTCATTCCAGGCTGACAGGCATTGGATGCCCTTTGAATGACACCACTACTTAAGCCAATTGTTGAAATTGATCATCTTGTCTTCATATTGTGGCATCATTCTTGGTGAGGGTAAGATGCTACTCAAGGTCAGGGTCATACCGGCCTGGGCTACATGCTCAGAGAGCTCCTCTATGTCTCTTTTCATGTATTCTAGGGAGGTACGTCTCAGGTCATTCACACCAGCATGGACAATGACCGAGTCATATTTGTACTTGCCTTGGAGTGACCTGAGTGCTTGTGTTATGTGGCGGATCCTAGCGCCCGACAGGCAGCTCACCGTGACCTTCTCCTTGTTCAGCCTGGTGAGCGGGACGTCAGTGTGCCTGACGGTAGAGTCACCTATTACAAGTGTATCAGGTGTGTTGTTTACCCTTAAGGGCTGTGACTGTTCGGCACACTGGCTTTGTAAGCTATGTGTTGCACGTGTTTTGTTTTGGGGTAGTGGTTGCTTGGGTGTCTGCTTTGGAGGTCTCTGCTGCTTAGGCAGATTTTTATTTAGAGCCTCTTAGTATGTTTTTGTGTGTTTATGTGTTTGGTTTGCTGTCGTGGTAGGTCTATGTGAGACTGGAATTGTAGTGAGTGTGGTTTCCTTCTCCTCCTGACTGGTTACGCCAGTACTGAGTTGAGAGAGCTTAGCCTCCAGTTTGGCTATATGGTTGCATCTCTCACATGTGTTGGAATTTGTTGGGAGGAGGAGAGGGTTGTCTGTGTACATGAGGCAGTTGTAACATTGCCTCAAGATTCCCAGATTCACCAGCTGGACTGGAGAGGAGATTGACAACTGACCTTTGGACACGCTAGAATAATATTGGGAATTCCTTTATAATTGAAAAAAAAGGCCAATGGGGAACAAGGTACTCAAGGGGAGTTTGTGAGGGTGTAGTGCTTTTAATTTTTTAGTGCTGACTTATATAATTGCTTTAGTGAGCAAGTGCCAGGTAACTTAAATGCAATGTGTTACAGGTAACTTAAATGCAAAAATGACAAACAGTAACTTTCTTTCAAGTGAAACAAGGAAATAAGTACAGTAAGCAATGCAGATATCACTAGGGATCCACATAAGCGCTGAAAAGCCGCATTTTAGGTGGAATTAGCGTTTCAGGGAAATAACAAGCAAACAAACAAACAAGCATACAAACAAAGCTAGATTCAGCAGGCCTGAATCTAGTCTATGCTACAGCAAACAAGGCGTACCAATTTCAGTAAGAAACAGTTCAAATATGCAGGCACTATAAGCCTTTAACCAGAAATTCCCAGCTCAGAAGGGCAGAGTCTAGCCTCTCCTCCCACAAGAGTGCAGACCATGAACCTTCTTAATGTAAAATAGCTGGCCTGAAGCCCAAGTTCTTAAACCAAAACTAAAACACTTTTAGAATAACAGGCACTGAGCCCTCAATCAGCAGTTTCCAACTTAGAAGGATGTAAGCTAATACTGTGACATCCGAATCTCTACCTAAATGTAGTGACTCAGTCTGCGATTTAGATAGTTTCTCCACTCCAGCCCTTATTAATAATAACATTAACACCAATAAAAATGATGATGCTAATGGGAAATGAGAGAACTAAGACTATGAATAACATGACATCCCTTGGAGGGGTTGATGTGGAATGTTCCACTTCCACTCGTCATAAAACTAGTTGTGTTTTGAATCAAGATAGTTTTTTAGGGTCTCCGAAAATATTACTTCAGTTATGGATTTAAGTACGATCATAATCCCAAAGATTGAATACCACCAGAAAAAAAAATCAAGGGAGAGAAGATGCAACGGAATCTATGAATAAACAGATAGAGCCACAAATGCTAGCAAATGTAGGACCAACAATCAGGAGCAAAACAACGACCAAATAGTAGTTGGTTCTACTGTTCATAATCTTTCTAAATATGTACCTTTGTTTAACGAACTTAGACGTTTAGATAAAGGACTTACATTTGTACCCTCAGCACAAGGAAATATTAGTGATGCTTTAACAGACTTGAAATTATTTACACATAACACTGAAATGAAAATGTTATATAAAAATGAAATTACCTAATGATCAGTTGAAAAGGAAAAGTCTGTTTGTTCCTTTGAACACTCCTGTTCTTAAGGCATTTTATAATATGTGCAAATGTAAGTTTTATAGGATTTTCTTTGAGAAACAATGTGATAGATATTATAATCTGACTTTAGAAGGAAAAGATGCTTTGCATGATCTTTGTAACAATCACAATATTCTTATAAAACCAGCTGACAAAGATAGTAAGATTGTAATTATAGATAAAGAGCAATATTAATGTTGGATATATGAATTATTTTCTGATTGCAGTACCTTTAGGAAGATTGAAAGGATGGATGTTAATAATTTTATTTTTAAAGTTAACAGTTGTTTATATGAGCTGCTTATAGAAGGTTCCATCAATCCAGATTTTTATAATTATCTTTACATAGCTGAACAAGTTATTTCCATTAATAAACCAAAAACAAAATAGGATGAACCTAACCACAGCAGGCAGCAGATAAAAAATAATTCTGTTTAATGTTAAGCGCTTTCATAGCACATGTACATGCACACATATTTAAGTTCATGATGATGGAAATAATCCCCAAGAATGAAAGAGGGGGAGACATCAGAAATAAAACAGAGACAGCAGAGTTAGAATGGATTATAAGGATGAGAGCTAGCATGGACAGAGGCATTAATGATAAAGTTTCTATAAAGCCAGTTTTACAGGCTAGGGGACTGCCCAGATGACTACTGTTTTTATTACTTTTTTACTATTTTTTAAATTGTTCACATTTATGTGCAATATGTTTATGTTTCTAAATGTTTACTGCCTATATGACCATTTTTAAACTGATTATAGATATGCTTTTGTATATGTCTTTAAACAAGGATTGCATTTAGTACTCCATGTAATTGAACAAATGGTTTTATTGGTTGTTTTTAGTTTAAAAGTAAGTCATTGCATTTCTTGTGTGTCTGATGAAGTAGCTCGATGTGCTGTGAAAGCGCTTACCATTAAACAGAATTCTTTTTTATCTGCTGCCTGCTGTGGTTTGGTTCATCTTCTTTTGTTTTTGGTTTAGTCTTGTTCAGTTGTTGGTTGAACCAATTATGTACTCCACATTCTTGTTCTTCAGCAAGTTATTTCCATTATTTATGGGTTACCCAAATTTTACAAAAATATAAATGTACCACCTATGCGACCGATAGTTTCTGGGAACAGATGGGTAACTACAGCTATCTCTAAATATTTTGAAAAACAATTGTCCCCTTTTCTGCAAGTGAGTAAAAGTTATATTAGAGACACCAATGATTTTCTTAGCTCATTCTACCAATAGTTTAATCTTAACCAATGTAATAATTTTATATTTGTAACTGTGGATATGAAGTCCCTATTTACTGTAATACTGAATGAATATGGTATTTGGTCATTACGAGAATTTTTATGTATACATAGTGGATTTACAGAGATTAAAACTGAATTACACTGCTTGACACTATTTTGAATAATAAGGTTTTTATATTTAAGAAAGAGTTTTCTCATCAGTAAATGGGGTAGTTTTGGGCACCCCATTTGCTAATAGTTTCATAGGTTCATAAGTAGGTACTAGGCTATCGGCCCAAGGGCCTAAGCAAGCCTAGTCAACAAGGTTCCCTGGCTTATGCCACCCAAGAAGGTTAATTTCCTGTGCCCCTGTTGAGCAGAGCCACAGAAGTGATCCCCGGGGTGTATTTCTTATTTCCCATCCACTCATCAAGATTTTTCTTGAAAAGTGCTGATGAGGAACTTTGCTTGGCATAGATGAGTAGCTTGTTCCTGAGTATAGGAAGTCTCTAGGACAGAAATCTATCCCTCCAGCATGTCCTGTTTATTGTGGTGCCATGGTTTAGGTCTCTAGAGAATGTAGCTTGGAAGGATTGGGATTTCTTTAGGTGTAGCATGTCCAACAGCTCTGGGTTTGACATAGCTTTATATGTTAGGCAGAGATATCCTCAGAGTAGGCGACATGCTACAGAGTAAAGCTGGAGTTTTTTGAGACGGTCATTGTAGGGCATCTGTTTGAGGCCAGTAATCCTCTTTGTGAGGTACTTCTGCGGCCTTTCCAGCTGCTGCAGATGTCTTGTGAGGTACATTCCAAAGGGGGAGTTGTACTCTATAATGGGTCTAATGAATGCCGAGTAGAGGGGAACAATGACCTCTTTTTTCCTTGATGAAAACCCTTTTGTGATGAGGTGTGCCACATAGAAGGATTTTCTGACTACTGTGGTGATGTGATTATCAAAGGAAAGACTACTGTCCACCTGGGTCCCAAGGTCTCTTATCACACATTCATCATTAAGTAGACTGCCATTTATGTGGTAGTTCATGGGTACAGAGTTTTTACCAAAGGGGATGACAAAGCACTTTTTGGCATTGAGCTTGAGGCCATGCCTCTGACATCAGGCATCTGTCTTAGTGAGGCCCTTCTGTAGGATGTCCACATAATTTGAGGGCTCGACTATGGCTCCTAGTTTGCAGTCATCTGTGAACTTTATTAACCAGAGGCCTTCTGTGTTAGCCTGTACTTCAGAAAAGTAGATACCAAGCAGGAGAGATCCCAGGACTGAACCCTGTGGTATTCCACTTGTCACTGGTTTGAAGTCAGATTTGGAGTCTGCTACTTTTACAGTGTGGGTTCTGTCAGTGATTTAAAGGAAAAAGCAAAGACATTTGTGGTATTACAGGAGTGGGGACAGATGGTAAGGACAAGGTCAAGAAGATCAGTATCATTAGTTGGAAGGGAAATAATCTGATCAAGGGAATTAGCATGACAAAATCAAGAAATCTGCGACTGGATTTATTGCTTGCTGTATAAGTTTGCCTGCTGATGGAAGAGTAGTTCAAGTCACCCATAAAAATATATTTGGTTAGAAGGATAGCTTTTCAATCTGGGTTAGGCAGTCCATGTGCTCTAATGGGGGGTCAGAGGATGGGACCTGTAGTTGGAGGTAACATGGTAGGTAAATTGATTTAGGGTCACAAGGACATCAAGTTCAAGGGTGGTAATGTGTAGGATCTGCCACAATATGATGGGGTTCCTACTAAACATGCCCTGGCAAGTGCCCATTGATCTGAATGCAAGGTAGATGCTATACCCAGGAAGGTCGGGATGCTACTATTATTCTGTAACTCTAAAAATATAAATGTTTTCAAAATTAAGGAAGGTATCTAGTTTAGACATTTTACTTTGTGGGATTGTGCCACTGAGCATAGCTAAACTGATATGGTAATGATTGGTGGGTATGCTCATGAGTTGAACTTTGTCTAAACAGGCACTATGGGGAAATCAAAAATCTTAGCCAGTATGTGAAAGTCATGCACCAAGAGAGGTAGGACATAACTAGTAAATGAGGATAGTCTGTTAACCATCTGGTCACAGGCAGACACATACTGGAACCCCCCCCAGAATGATACCAATCAGGGTCTGAATATATCAATTATTTTGTCTTTATAATGTGGCATCTGTCTTGGTGTGAGAGGAAAACACTGCACAATACTAGCAACTTTCCCCTGGTGGTCAGTTGGTATAAATAAACTTTACAGCAGAAGGAAGAAAGTGCTTAAACTACCACAAAAGGCCAAAACCCCTTATTAAAATAAAATTATAAAATGCCTCACGAGGAAACTGAAGGCAGCTATTATGATTAGCAAAGCCCCACCCCCCCATGAACCCAGACTAGCTTTTGAAGCTAAGAATAATCATAAATACTTTGTTTTGCTACATTAGTAAACTGAGGAACAGCTCATATCACTACTCAGAACTTATGTGTAATAGAACCTTCTATTCAAATCCTAACAACATCACCAGCATATTCAGTAACAGATTTGCCGCAAATTTCTCCCCTGGAATTATCATCTCCACCCCAAGCATACCTGAGTCATCTGCATCTCCACTAGCTCCAAAAATCTCAAACACCAAAATATCGCTTCACTGGGTCCTGACAACATGCTGGGTTGTCTTAGAAGGGGTCACTATCAGATTTTTGAAGTTTCAAAACTTCAAACATCATACAGCCGAGACCATATGATCAAAGTTTTAAAACTTTGAAAATAAAATAAAAAAATTAAAAATAAAAACAAAAATTTAGTTTTACATTTTTGCAGGTGGGCAAAGCCCCCTGCACCGCTCACACCTCCTGCTAATTAAATATATCAACTCCGTGTTCACATTACAGTGAGGAAAATGGAAATTTCCTGTTCCATGCTGTACGGCGATCTCCATAAAAAATGTTCAAAGTTTCAAATTTAAAACATACAGGCTGCATTTTCTAATAAACATGTATGTACAAGAGCATTTATACTTCTTAATTTAGCTGGCTCAGAAGCCATTGAGAAAGAACGTTTATTTCTGTATGCACCTGCTGTGTATGCAGGGGACGGGGGAGAACTGCCATATTGTGATACAGGCTGAAATGCGGGAAGACCCTGAGTGCTTAAAACATAAATTTAGAGGAATGTGTAACCTCAAATGAATATCACAATGGAAAGGCACACATTTTACACAATAAATCAAAAGCCTGGTGGAGTTATTGCAGCATATATACCGACTTAAGAAATAAAGAAAAAACATGCAGTTTTGGTGATCTGAGAGATGTGTTGATAAAAGGCCGTCTTGTATGTGGTATTAATAATGATGCAGTGAGAAAGATTTTGCTTCAAGATAGTGAATTAACATTGATAAGAGCCATTGAGATTTGCCAAATACATGAGCTTACAGAAAAGCATATGAATATGCTTATGAATGAGAAAAGCATGTTTACAGCATCTGCTAGTGCAAATCTTGATAGTGTACAGCAGCAGAAAGCTAAGATGAAAAAGAAAGATAAACCGAAAGGTGCCATTCCCAACCTCATTTTTAACAGTTGCAATTATGGAGGCAGGCATGAACCTAAATGGGAAAAGTGTTTAGCTTTTGGTCAGCAGTGTCGTAAATGTAAAAAGTGGAAACATTTCAAAAGGCTTTGCAAGTCTAAAATGTCACACACTTATGTTAAAAGAGAGTATCCGAAGAAGCAAGTAGATTAGATAAAGACTGTAGCAAACTCTGAGAGCTGTGAGCACACTTTCTATGTTGATGGTGTCTCTGTGATCGATGAAACAGTTAATACAGTAGACTATCAGTTGTCAACGAAGAGTGAAATATTTTGTACTATACAAATTAATGGGAAACCTGTAGAGCTTAAAGTAGACATTGGATCTTAGTGCAATGTTATATCAGTACAAATGTTTGCTAAAGTAAAAGCTGCTGAGAAACTTGATTCAGCAAAGTGTGCAAAACTACTTGCTTATGGTAGTGAAGAGATTCAAGCTGACAACGCAGTAGTTCTTTCATGCCATTCTGATGGAAACAGCTATGAACTGCAGTTTTACGTAGTCAAAAGACACGTGCAGTCACTGTTAGGCCTCAAAGATAGTCTGAGAATGGGACTGATTTCATTTAATAAAGAGGTTCACCATATAAGTATGAGTAACAACAATAGTTTTACAGAGTATTTTTAGTGACTATGCTGATATTTTCAAAGATGAGCTTGTCAGACTTCCAGTTACATATTCCATGAAGTTAAACCATTAAGTAAGTCCAGTTGTCAGACCAGCACAGAAGATTCCAGTAGCAATGCAGAGTAAAGTAAAAGCAGAACTAGGCAAAATGGTGAATTTAGGTGTCCTTACTCCAGCAGAAGAACCACATGAATGGGTAGCCTCCATGGTCGTAGCTCATAAGAAAAGCTCAGATGATATTTGAATATGTATTACTTCAAGAAACTTAAATAAAGCACTTAAGCATCCTAATCATCCTATGCATATAGTAGAAGTACCTGTTCTCATGCCGAATTCCATTATTTTCTCAGCCTTAGATGCAAAAATTCCTTTTGGCAAATTTTGCTGGCTTGCAAATCTTCGTTGTTAACTATATTCAGCATAACATTTGGTAGATACAGATATTTGAGAACGACATCTGGAATTAATTCTGCCATTGAAGTCTTTCAACGTTCCATGGAACACATTTTTTCTGGTTATCCATGTGCTATTATAGTAGATGACATTATTGTTGGGGCAATGCTGAAGATGAACATGATAGAAATCTCAGGAAAGTTCTAGACCATGCACGTGAAGTAAATCTTAAACTGAATCCTTAGAAATGTAAATTCAAACTGAAAGAAGTTACTTATGTTTGACATTTGTTTATCATTTCTGGCTTACAACCAGATCCGTCTCAGCAAGCAGCAATTCTTGAGATGCCAGTTCCAGAGAATGTCGCATCTTTACAACATTTTCTAGGTATGGTCAACTATTTAGGAAAGTTCATCCTAGACTTTAGTGAGCTTTCTGCATCATTAAATGACTTGACATGTAAAAATATCAACTGGGCCTGGTTGGAGGAACACACTGAAGAAGGACAGCCATACCTGAAAGCTTTGTGAATATTGTGGAATATTAAAAGCTTCTACTTAATTGAGCATTTCCAGTGTCTGTATACATCTGTTGGATTTGTTCTGTAATTTTTGCAGACCTGGTTTACCTTTGTGTTGGTCTTTTTCCTGTTATAAATTTCTATGTTACCCGATCAGGTAGAATTTTCAGACCAAATCCAAACTACAGAGTGACTTGAACTTGAACTCAATTTTGTTTGTTGAAATATTGATATAATGTCTAGCTCTTAAAACTTTGTTCTCCTATTTGCAATGTTGAGCAAAATTAAAGAGGGATGATGTATATCAGTGTGTATATTGAACCTAGTCAGCCACTGTAGTCAGAGAGCATGTGTATATAAGTTACTGAGCACATGCGAGATCAGTGCCATTTTGTATAGTCATTAAGTGTGAGTGCTAGCTTGAATGGAGATGCACATGTGAGTGTGCTGGAAGGAATGACTCAGTCAGTTAGCATGTGAAGTTTGAAGTATATGTGCCATTTACAGCTCCTGATGCGTTTATGTAGAGTAAACAACTTTAACTCATATCATGTCTCAGTGTCTCGTTTGAATACATGAGACATGTGACAATGCCCTCTTGAAAATATTGGTAGAGTGTGAGGGTGGCAAGGCACATATAGCTTCTGGACCAATAGTCTTGTATTTTCTATTGTTTCTATGATATAGTTGGAAGGCGCTTCCAGAACACTGTAACAATTCAAAAAAATGTAAACTAATAAAAACTGGATGCAGAATTTGATTCACAAATAGACACAGCCATGAAAAAAAAGGAACTTGAGTGCAGTGGTTTGATTTCACAGGTAACTACTTAAATAATATGATCATGAGCAACAAACAATCAAAGACAATAGCATGAAAATGCAGCAATTCTTTATAATTGGTAAAGAATTACAGAACAATGGAGAGAGTAGCTTTAACATGGAGAAATGAGAAATTTATGTAATGCTGGAGTGAATGCAAATTGCTAAAATGCATACTGCTTTAAGATAACAAAAGAAATGTTAGATTAAAATAGTGAATGGACCCACTAGATGCTCCAACATACTGGACCTCATGCTCACAAATAGGGGAGAATGCTGCACCCCACTTTTGTCTCATTCTCCCTGGTACAGTCTGACCATAAAGCTGTCTCCTTTGAAATCAAAATCAACTCTGTAATACCATTAAAACCAGTAACAGTTAGGAACTCTTAGAAGGCAAATTACGTTCTATTAAGTGATCGTTTGTCAAAATTCAATGTCCCTCCAAGCCCAGAGAACACAGCATTCTGTGCTGAATTGCTGTCAGAAACTCTGTGCTACCATGTCAATGGCTGCATAGAGGCTGTTCTACCAACAGAAGCAAAGCCAGGATTAGTCCCAGAAACAAACTGCAATGATGGCATCCCAAATTAAACATGATATACAACAAAAGGAAAAATTACGGCAAAAATCAGGAAAGGTAATTCCCATAAAGATAAAAACTCTCCCATAAATAGTCAACTAAGAGAGCTAATTAGGTCAAGCAAAGCCAGCTTACAGGTTAAGATAGACTTCCAGGTGAAAGATAACTATAACGTTTTCATCAGCTATGTCAGAAACCTCAAGGGCAGCACACAGCAATGTGCTGAATTCAGTTCCAGCTTTACCCCCTCTCACTCCCAACCACCCCCCCCAAAAATACCCTCAAACATAACCCCTCCAACTGTAACTAGGGAGCATGTACTGACTGTGCATGCTAAAGGCAAGAATAGCCTCAATGGGCTGGATAACATCCCTGGAGGCCTCCTGAATAGTCTACAATAGGACTTATCAGGACTCATGGAGTCATTATTTAACTATAATCTTTAAAACAGACTTTGAGTCATATGAATGGAGGACTGCGACTGTCATTCTCCTTCATAAGGGAAGAACCTCAACAAATCCCGGAAATTACAGACCCATTAGTCTGACTAGTCTTATTTGCAAAGCCATAGAAGGAACTCTAGAAATTATCAACAAGGAAAATAGGAGACATCCCGACAATGGCTACCTCCCAGTTTGGCTTTGTCAAAAGTAAGGTCTGAATCAGGCGGATTTCTGTGAAAAGGTCACTAAAGCAATGGATGAGGGGAAAACAGTGCTTAATGCCTATCTAGATCTGGCTAAAGCATAAGATACAATAGCCCACTTAGGCACTGTCACCAAACTTTTGGAACTAGGTATTAACTCCTGTATAATATTCTGGATAGCTAGCTGGCTCACTAACAGGACCTAGAAGGTTAGAATCAGTGAGGTTGCCTCCGCAATGAGACTAGTCACCAGTGAAGTCCCCCAGGGCTCTGTGCTAGGCCCACTTCTCTTTATCATCTACTTCTTGGATATCAAAGCCAATGTCAGAGGCCTCTGGCTAACCAAGTTTGCAGATGATTGCAAACTAGGAGCAGTCATTGAATCTCACAAAGAAAAGAACACCCTTCTGGAAGGCCTAATACAGGCAAAAGCTTGGTGCCAAAGCCATGGCTTAAAACTCAATACAATACCAAGAAATGTATTATAGTACCTTTTGGGAAGTTGGCCACCTTGGGTAACTACATCATCAATAAAACTCCTCTAAATGTTGATTCACTGGTCAGGGATCTAGGAACTCATGTAGATAGTAACCTAGCCTTCACCCAACATGTGTCCAGGGTGGTAGGAAAATCCTTCTATGTTGCTCAACTTATAAGCAAGGGCATGACATCTAGGTCCAGAGGCCATCATAGCCCTGTACTTGGCCCTCAACGGCCCCTTCATAGAATCTAGAGCCCATTTTGGTATGTACCTGATCAGACACATGCAGCAATTGGAAGGTCCATAAAAGTTTCTTACAAAAAGAATGCAGGTTGTAAACACAATGTCCTATGTTGATCACCTCAAAGCTCTGTCTCTTTACTTGGTATCATATAGACTTTTGATAGGTGAACTTTGACTGGCATACAAGGTATCCCCGAACCCTAGTTTGATTAACCGTTTGTATCCACAAAATAAACAGCATCAGAACTACTAGATTAAAAGACCTAAATTTTGCTTGCAACATAAATAGGACATGTTGGAGAGACAGATATGTTTCTCAGAGATTTTTCATTCTCTGGAGCAGGCTCCCCATCCATTTGAAGTAGAATTCTACCCTATCTCTACTTAAGCACGACTTGGACCAATGGATGGTTAATTGGAAATTCATCCTGGTCTAGCACCTATGTCTCTGATGGACAAAGGCAGTCAGTAAATCACCCATTGTATAAATTAATTTTTTAGATCACATTTGGGTTACATGACTAGGCTTATAAGGGCCCTACTAATCATAAGCCTAGTTTACACCTATGAACCTATGTTGGTTTGGTTTCTTTTCTAATACTCCATATAAACAATATACAATTTTAAATGCCTAGTTTTATAAAGATGTTTTAAAAAAGGATAAAAATGAAGGGTTTATGCAGCACTGAAAGGGATCAGAAAAAAGTAAGTGTGAAAGTATGGAAGCTATTCTTATTCAGTTGCAAGTTGTGTGAGAGACTACTGCTGATCTGTGACTAGACTGGGTTTTGGATTGAAATTCTTCATTTAAAGTTTAGATACTTGAATTATTTTTATTATTATTTTTTGCCCTTGTTATATTGCAGCTGGGTTTATTTTAAATTTTGTTTTACCTTATTTTTTCTTGGCTAGGATCAGTTAGAAATAAATGTATTTTCCATTCACTGATTAAAAAGGAATTCAATCAGGTTAAACATTGGGTGGAGCTGAGAGATAGGATTTTTAGTTAGGGTGTTTAACTGCATTTTGGTGGCTTATGAGCTGCCTCCCCCTACTGTAAATTTGACTTTGAAAGCTCCTCCCAGTCTCATCTCATCTGCTCATTATACTGGGCACTGAAAGAGCAAACTGGGAAGTCCCTCCACTTTAGAGCTTCAGTTATCTGTTGTTTTATATCATCCCACTCACTTAGTGCACACTATAATATTAAGAGCATTAATTCTTTGTTTCCAGATTACTTTTAAAATCTGTAAAATCTGGGACTAGACTAGCAATCACTGGAGAGCCTAGAATTTGATTTTCAGGAATCAGTTTGGGATTAGTGCTCCTGTTTTGCTACTGGTGAAAAAAGGAGCAGGAGACAATATTTCTTCATCTTCTAGAGATTACCAATCACTGGAAAGCCTGAAAATGGCTTCACAGGAGTCAGCTTGGGATTAATGCTACTACTTTGCTTTTGGTGAGAGAAAGAGCAGAGGAGCATTGAGTCCTGCTAGACACTAACCAGGCAGTGTGTACAGGAACTTGCACTTGTCATAAAAACCTCTTCACCGTGTTTGTGCATCTTGGCTTTCTGTTGCTTCCAGATGTAGCTTCTGTTTAGGGTATCTACCAAGAAAAGACTAGAGCAGATGTACTGAACCCAGCACTTGGGAGGAGCTAAGGATTAGTGCTAATCTTCTGTAAATGGTGAAAGAACGACCAAAGGATCATTGATTTCTACCTGACTGCAGCTGTGCTGTGTTCAGCATTATCTCCACTACCAGAGACACAGTACCTCCAGTAATAAACTGCAGACCTCATAGGAGCTACTCCCCCTTTAGGCCACATTAATAACCACCTGTAACCAAGGATTTACAATTTCCAACCATCTCTGTAGCCTGCTTTGTTAAAATAGGCATCCCGAGACATTGTAGCAGTTGTCTCATGTTTACTAATAACCACCTGTTACTTAAACACACTGACATACTGTATTAGAGATGCAGTTATTTAATGTTATTGGAGGCAAAGCTCTCACATAAAGCAATGATAAATAACTTGCAGGTTGTCAGTACAATATAACACCACACTCATCTAATCACACACGACTCTGACCAAACACATAGACTTACATATACTGAGGGTATTAAAAGTAACCTGCTTAAACCACGGGAGTCTTCTAGGTGTATCCTAATAAACAAGTACCTGCAGCAACCACAGAAGCACACAACACAAGCAGCACGCACCATGAAACATACATCTAAGAGTCACACTGACTCAGTTCAAAAGTCCATAAGCAAACCTCCACACATTCCAATATCCTAGTCATAGGTGATACCACAGTGAGACACGTGTATGCACCACTCACCAGGTTGTGCAAGGAGAAGGTCACAGTCAGTTTCCTATCAGGTGCCAGGATTCACCACATCATGCATGCACTCAGGTCCTTGTGCTAGAAGTACACATATGACACAGTAATAATACACATGGGTGTAAGGGGCGTGAGATGTACCCCTCTAGACTATATGAAGAGAGACATGAAGGAGCTCAGAATATATGTCTGGGGCTAGTTTGAACCTAGCAGTGAGCAGCATTCCACCATCACCAAGACTGATGCTGCAATGCAAACAAAAGATTATTGACTTTAACAATTGGCTTAGCTCCTGGTGTTATTCTAAGGACATCCAATATACAACAGCCTGGGAAGCTTTGCAAGGTATGGCCTGCACCTGTCCCTCTAAGGATTTTGTACATTGACTAAATCCTTGTCTAGTCTCATAGTGCCTTTTTTAGGCAATATCAGTCTGCTAAAGTTTCCAATATAGCAAAACAAAATCAGGATAACATAAAGTTATTACTGCTCAATATTAGGAGACTTAACAACAACAACAACAAAAAAAACCTCCACTCCCTACAAACCCTCCTTACCCCAGAAAACATTGATGTATGCATCATCATAGAGATCTAGTTCAAGGCCAATGCAAGCACTACAGCATTGCAGGGTTTCAGTGCCTACCACACATTGAGACCCACTGCATTAGATGAATGCACTAAAGGTAGTGGTGTCTCTATATTCTTAAACAAAAAATCACCTCCAGACTTGTTAGACAAGATAACAACCTGGAATTCCTCCATGTCCAACTTACTATTAATAAAACCTCTAATTATGTCATAGCTTTCTCCAGGACCTCTATGCTCTCCCTCAGCCTTTACATTCTGCCTAATCAGTATGCAATCTCTATGGATTAAACCAAACATCATTCTCCAAAGAGACGTCAACTACCCCTCCGTTAACTGTGAGACTTATACATCTTTAAACATGTATGACTAAACATTTCTGGACTTCATCAATACAAACTCTTTGGGCCAGTTAGTCTGCACCCCAATCAGTGGCAATAAAATCTTGGACTTGGCACTTGCCAATACAGGCCAGCTTTCATTGCCACCAATTATAACTTCCTCCGTAGTCAAATCAGATCACAGATCAATCACATTTATGTTAAGATTAAAGCCAGAAGCATCTTCCAATTCTTCTGTATTCAGAGATTATGCCAAGGCTAATCTACTAAAACTGAGTGATGACCTGGCTAAATTCAAAAGCCCCTTCCATCTTGATGGCCACACTGCTTATGCAGAATCCTGTAAAGCCAAATCTTATGCCCATGTAAATAGCTGCATAGGCACATCTGCCCCTTTCACAAGTGAAAACAATACAGAATTTAAAATAAAGCCCTAAGGTAGAACCCTAATAAACAGGCTGTATAAGAAAAAAAAATCATTGCATTCAAAAATAAATTCAACTCTCAAGATGCTATGAACTATCTTTAAACTTAACAAGGAACGCTGGACCCTGATAAAATCAACCAAAGCTAGATATGAAATAAAAATAGCCACCCAGGTGAAGTATAACCACAAATACTTCTTTAACTATGTTATAAATGTCAGAAACAATGCTCATAACTGTGCACACCTAACAGTAAATGCTGCCACATACTCAGACCCAGGAGACATAGTCAATCGACTAGTAAAGAAATTTAGTTCAAACTTCACCCCCACTTTCTTCCTGTATTCTCAGGAATACCGCATTTACAGCCCCAGATCTCCCAGGAATAAATTATCAAGGTGCTATCCAAGGCCAAGAGTACTACTCTATGTGTCTAGATAATCTTCTGGGTTACATACCGGTCAGCCTGATGCATGACTTGTCAGAGCCCTTACAGAGTTTTTTTTCAATATCAGCTTCTAAATAGGCTTCATGCTGAATGAACAGAGGGCAGCAGCAGCAGTTATCCTCCTATAGAAAGGTAAGGTATCAACTGACTTGGGTAATTATAGACCCATAAACCTGATGAATCTCATCTGTAAGTCTATGGAAAGGATCACTAAGGAATTAATAAATAAAGGTATAAGTAACCTAGAAACTCTTGACTGAAGTCAGTTTGGATTTTTCAAGGGCAGATCCTGCTTACGTAGCCTGAGTGATTTCTTTGAGAAGATTACTTATTTAATGGATAGGAGCAATTCAGTATGCACAGCATGCTCTACACATCAAAAACCATTAAACACCATTCCATACCTACATATGATAAATAACCTCTCCTAGCTAAATATAAATCCCTATGTATATCACCAACCGAAACCAAGAAATTAGGATGGATGGCTCTAACTCCCCCCAAAAGGCCTTTCACTAGCAGTGTACCCCAAGGTTTGGTTCTTTGTCCACTCTTCCTTGGCATTAGCTTCTCAGAGATCAAAGCAAACATTAAGGGTTTATAACTCACCAAGTCTGCAGATAACTGTAAACTTGGTGCTATCATAAAGTCCCATGGATGACAAAATCCTCCAAAAGGGTCTTTCCCATACAATTAACTTGCTTCAAAATCATGGACTAAAAACAAATGTCATGAAATGTATAATCATATCCTTTGGCAAGCATGACTTCCTCTGTAACTGTCAGATTGATAACACACCCCTGCAAGTTGATCCTGTAGTCAGAGATATAGGAACCTATGTTGACAATGAACTACGCTTTGATCACCAAGTGTCCACTAGTGTAAGGAAGCCCTTTCTCATCAGACAGCTTATATTTAAAGGTATGATATCCAAGTCCAGGGATGTAATTATTCCACTGTACTTGACTCTTATCAAGCTGACGATAGAATATAATACACCTTTTGGTATGCACCCATCCAAACACTTATTATAACTGGAGTGACTACAATGCTTTCTCGCTAAAAAATGCAAATTCAAGGGCCTAAATCATCATAACTAAGCAGATCATTCCCAAAGACTTGTCTCACTGCTTAATATCATACAAGCTCCAAAGAGGCAACCCCTGCCTCATCCTTTCAGACCTATTACACATTTCCTAGGGTAATGGTAGCGTGAACACCAACTCAAAAGATTTCAGTTCTTTTGCAATAAAAATTGAACATGTTGGAGGGACAGGTGTTTCATCACAGAGAATACCTCTTCCTTAGAAGTGTCAGTAGTTCTCTTAATCTATTTACACGTAATGTGGATGAATGGATATGAAACCACAATTCAGCCCTGATTTTGTAACTGTATCCTTCACGGATCAAGGCAACAAGTAAATTAATCAACATATCCTTGTTCTACCAACTTCTGTGTTATTCACAAGCAAAATATAAGGCTGAAAAACTACCATGGCAATGTAAGGCTAGGCTTCTTAAGATCTTCACGGATCAACAGCCTAGTTACAGTAAATATCTATGAACTTATAAAAAAGAGTTTACCTCAGTGTAAATAACTAGGTTACGAATCACCAGTTGTAATGCAGATCACTATAGACAGATGAAAAAGTTATCTTGTCTAACTGGAACTCTTTTCATAGCTGCTTTGTAGGCTTCATGAAACTGCGAAGCTGTGCAAAAAGGTTCAACATTTAAATGTCCAGTCATTTTTACCTAAATAAAAGTTAATCAATTGCTGGAGGCCTTGAGAAGCTACCCCGATCCACTATCATCAGAAAATAAATTTTCCTGCTCCCCTTTTCACAGGAAGGTCTTATAGGTACAAATTCTGGGCAGCATGAACTCTGTACGTGTTAAACAAATTCCATGATTAAGGTTAAAAAAAAACATGTTTCATTATGACTAGTGGTGATAAAATTCATAAAACAATATCCCTACCCCTATAGTGCAAGGTATTTTGCATATCTGACAACAGATCCCCATATTCTGTCTAATTTTTCTGTATTTTTAGGTACTTTAAATTTCTATGGATGTCAAAGAGCATGCAATGATGCACTATTTTCATTGTGGACTAGCAATACACATAGTACTGTGCAGTCATTATGTCTCTATGATGAGTTTGTGACACAGGGATGCAAGGTTATTGTGTGCTAGGTAACTTAAGGTTATGCAATGTGAGGACAGCTTCTGATTTTTTGAGTGGCTGTGTTTTTTACTTTGTTGTTATTGATTGGCATCTGGTGTTTGGAGGGGATAGTATGCTGTATTTTTCTTTATACCATCTTCTACTTAGTTTTTGTTTTGTGGCCATTGTGAAAGGCTGGGGGAGTTAGATTTTTTGTGTTCTTAGGCTAATTTTTGGAAATTTATTTATTTTTTTATTTAATCATTGAATTATGGTTTTCTAGGATTAAATAATAGTTTATGGGTCTTGGAATAATTTTGTGGCTATGTTTGTAACATGGGGGAGTGGATAAATGCTTATGGTAGAGTCTTCCAAGAGAACTGGCTTCTTCAAGCAAGACAGTGTCTGCTAGACCTATGTATGGGACATGCTGCAGAGATAATTCCTTAATTTTCTTGGAATATGACTTTTTATGGGAAATGTTTTGTTGCATTTCTCTAATGTGTGCAGCAAAATCATTGGAAGGATGGCTAAAGATGACCAAGTTATGTGTTTTAATGGAAATCTCTGTACCTTGTCAAGATACAGTTCAACAAAATTCTGTTTGATCGAGTTCAGCTCTGTGATGTTAAAATCCTTGATTGCAGTTTTCCATGGGAAGTCAATGCTGCTGTAATCTTTTGTGTTCATTGGCTGTGATTTCTTTTTCCTTATATGTTTCTCTTTTCTCCACAGTTGTACAGCTATTGAATTGGTTTATGTCATTGCACTGGATGTGGGGGTATTATAACCACATGGGAAGTGCATGGGGGGGGGTGCCCCTTTAAAAAATTATTACTTTCATTTTTTGTATCATGTTTTGTTGCAAACACATTGAATCAGTAGATTGAGTCTTTAACAAGTTGGGACTTGAGGAGAAAGGGGCAAATCATTTTTAAAATATGTATTGTAACATATTCTTTCATTTTCAGCTTTTTATTTCAGGTTTGTCATTGTAGATCAACGTAAATGTGCTAAGTTATTTCCTTCTGGGCTGGGAGTTTTATTTTAGGTTGTTTATATGTTTCTTTGGTTCCTATATGTTTTTGTAGTTTTAATTAAATGGGTCACTTATTTCCTCTTTGGTGTTAGACTTTATTTTAGCTATTGGTTTTGTATGACTTTTTTCGAGTGTAGGAGAGTCTTTTTAAAAGTACTAATAATTTAATGTTCATATATTAATTTGCTACAAACTTTTTTTTTTCATTTTTACTGTAGGGAATATGTTTATAGGTAACTTTGTGCTTTACGCTTTTCTTTAGGGGTTGTAGTGACAATGGTTTATATGTGTTTTAATAATTTTTTTTAATTTAAATTTATTTATTCTATTTTTTGTAATGTGTTAGTTTTTGTTTTTATAATATTTTAGAGTAAGGGACAGTGATATACGTAGCTTGTAGCATTCTCCTTGTGATCACTTTGGTTTGGTTACTGTACTATACTGTAGGGCGTTTGTTAGTGTTAATTAGGTTTTTGTGATTAATGCTTGATAGTGATAACAAAAGCAATTTCTTGTACATTAGTCTAGACATGTCATCATCATCTTCTTTCGGCTGTTCCCATTAGGGGTCGCCACAGTGGATCATCTGTTTCCATTTCTTCTTGTCCTCTGTATCTTGCTCTTTCACACCATCCACCTGCATGTCCTCTTTCACCACATCCATAAACCTTATCTTAGTCCTTCCTCTTTTCCTCTTACCTGACAGCTCCATCCTTAGCATCCTTTTCCCAATATACCCAGCATCCCTCCTCAGCACATGTCCAAACCAACGCAATCTCGCCTCTCTTGCTTTGTCTCCAAACTTCCCAACCTGGGCTGACCCTCTAATATACTGATTCATAATCCTGTCCATCTTAGTCACACCCAGTGCAAATCTTAACATCTTAAACTCTGCCACATCCAGCTCTGACTCCTGCCTTTTTGTCAATGCCACTGTCTCCAACCCATACAACATAGCTGGTCTCACTACCCTCTTGTAGACCTTCCCTTTCACTCTTACTGGTACCCGTCTGTCACAAATCACTCCTGACACTCTTCTCCACCCATTCCACCCTGCCAGTACTCTCTTCTTCACCTCTCTTCCACACTCACCATTACTCTGAACTGTTGATCCCAAGTACTTAAACTCATCCACCTTTACCAACTCTACTCCCTACATCCTCACCATTCCTCTACTCTCCCTCTCATTTACACACATATATTCTGTTTTAGTCCTGCTGATCTTCATTCCTCTCCTCTCTAAAGCATATCTCCACCTCCCAGGGTCTCCTCAACCTGGTCCCTACTCTCACAACATATCACAATGTCATCTGCAAACATCATAGTCCATGGGGCCTCCTGTCTAATCTCATCTGTCAACCTGTCCATCACCACTGCAAATAAGAAAGGGCTCAGAGATGATCCTTGATGTAATCCCACCTCCACCTTAAATGTATCTGTCACTCCCACTGCAGTCCTCACCAATGTCACACTACCCTCGTACATATCCTGTACCACTCTTACATACTTCTCTGCCACTCTCGACTTCCTCATACAATACCACAACTCCTCTCTAGGCACCCTGTCATATGTTTTCCCTAAGTCCACAAAGACACAATGCAACTCCTTCTGACCTTCTCTGTATTTCTCCAACAACACTCTCAGAGCAAACATTGCACCTGTAGTGCTCTTTCCTGGCATGAAACCATACTGCTGATCACTAATCATCACCTCCTTTCTTAACCTAGCTTCCACTACTCTTTCCCATAATTTCAAGCTGTGACTGATCAGTTTTATCCCTCTGTAGTTACTGCAGCTCTGCACATCACCCATATTCTTAAAGATGGGTACCAAAACACTTTTTCTCCACTCCTCAGGCATCCTCTGACATTCCAAAATTTCATTAAACAATCTTGTTAAAAATTCCACTGCCATTTCCCCTAAGCACCTCCATGCTTCCACTGGTATGTCATCTGGGCCAACAGCCTTTCCATTCTTCATCCTCTTCATAGCTGTCCTTACTTCCTTCTTGTTAATCTGTTTCTCTTCCTGATTCACTATCCCCACATCATCCAACATTCTCTCTCTTTCATTCTCTTCATTCATCAGCCCTTCAAAGTACTCTTTCGATCTACTCAACACACTCTCCACGCTTGTGTGTGCATTTCCCTCACTATCCTTTATCACTCTTACCTGCTACACATCTTTCCCAGCTCTGTTCCTCTGTCTAGCCAATCGGTACAGGTCCTTTTCTCCCTCTTTAGTGTCCAATCTCTCATACAATTCTCCATATGCCTTATCCTTAGCCTTCACCACCTCTGTCTTTGCCATGCGCCTCATCTCCTTACATTCATGTCTACTTTCTTCATCTCTTTGACAATCCCACTTCTTCTTTGCCAGCCTCTTCCTCTGTATACTCTCCTGTACTTCCTCATTCCACCACCAGGTCTTCTTGTCCTCCTTGCTCTGTCCGGATTTCACATCAAGCACCTTTCTATCAGTCTCCCTTACTAGCTCTGCTGTTCATTGTGCTCATCTATATCTACAGATCTATCTATCTCTCTCTCTCTCTCTCTATATATATATATATATATATATATATATATATGTATGTATGTATATGTATGGATCTAGGATGTTTGCTCGACTGAGCAAACGACCGGGCATACTTACGCAAAAGTGCTTTTCACTGAAGAAGCACTTTCGCGTAAGTATACCTGTTACCGAGGCTGTACTACGGTGCAGGTAAGGGAAATTTCCCTTTTCCCCACTGTAGTGTGGTCTCGGAGGGTGAATATTAAAGTAGGGGGTGTGGGGGCACAGCCCCCCACATGGAGTGTGCAGGGGGGGACAAAGCCCCCCTGCTAAAATGTAAATGCAGTGTTTTATTTTTTTTTTTGTAACACGCTTTAACGAAAGCGCTTTTTTGATAAAAGCGCATTTGTTAAAGTGTGTTTGGTTATTATGGATTCAGACGTTTGCTCAGTTGAGCAAATGTCCTATATATATATATATATATATATATATATATATATATATATATATATATATATATATATGTAGAGCGAGAGAGAGATAGAGAGACTAACTTCAGTAGATCACTATACACTCAGATATATATTTATGATTATACAATGATTGGCCATTAATATTCAAAAACGAGCACGCTGATTCGCCATTCCAACCAGTGTGCCCGCTGTAAATCTCAGAATATACCAATGGAAGAAGGTCCAGTCACCCAGATTTCTTTCTGTTTGTATATTCTATAACTTTTATTTTTTTTTAACAAAAAAAAAAATCTATAGTCTGCACTCTGGACATACCAGGGAGGCAGCATGGAAGAAATACAAAGAAATTCAGGTAAGTTATTTAAAACTAAAGACACGTACCTGATTTTCTCTCTCCTTCCCCTAATGTAGCCAAAACTTTTTTTTAATAAAAAAAAAAAAAGAAGAAAACAAAAACGGGGTAATGCAGACTTTCATTTCTCAATTGCTTTCTTTTCAAAGGATTGATGTACTGGGTATGAGTGGGAATGCGAGTCCCATATGCATGTGCAGTACATCAAAACAAGGCAGCAGGATACCACCAGCTGTGGGAGAACAGTACGGTGCCATTATACAAAGACATTATTTAAGAAAAGTAAGTATTTTTTTTTCTTAAATAATGTCATTGTATAATAGCAATAACCAATTCCGTGGTTGTGGTATATTGAAATTTACCCACTGTTGACTTTATTTAGTCACTCGGGCTTCACCCTCGTGATTAAACCACACCAACCATGCATAAATCTTCTGCATTTTCTGATAAAGATGACCATACAAAGGCAGTTATTCTGCTTAATTTCGCTGGGTCAGAAGTCATTAAAATTAAATATTCATTTGTGTTTGCACCTGCTGTCTTTGCGGGAGAGGGGGAAAACTGTCATATTGTTGTACTGGCTGAGTCAAGGAAGGACCCTGAGTGCTTAAAATGTAAATTTAGAGAAATGTGTAACCCCCAGACAAATGTTACAATGGAAAGGCACTTATTTTACACAAGGGATCAAAAGCCTGGTGAAAGTTTTGCAGCATATATAACTGACTTGAGGAATAAGGCTAAAACGTGCAAATGTGGTGATTTAAGGGATGAGTTGATAAAAGACAGACGTGTGTGGTATTAAAGATGATGCTGTGAGAAAGATTTTGCTTCATGACAGTGATTTAACTTTGAATAAGGCCATTGAGATTTGTCAGATATAAGAGTTCACAGAAAAGCATACAAATATGCTTACAAATGAGAGATGCATGCTTCCAGTAACTTTTAGAGCTCATGTTGATAGTATGCAGCATGTGGTTAAAAGAAACAGGCCCAAGCACATGGCAGCAACTATAGCTCCTGCAGCACTGACTGGTAAACCCCAGAGCTTTACAGCAAATTCCAGAGTTCACATAGTCTCAGTGAAGCATAAGAGTGAGTCAGCAAACTCAAAGCATGGGGCCCCACCCAGTTTCATTGCCACCTGTTGTAATTGTAGTGGAAATCATTAATCTAAAAGGGAAAAATGTTTAGCTTTTGGTCAGCAGCGCCACAAATGCAATAAGTAGAATAATTTCAAAACGTTTGTAAATCAAAAGGCCCACATTCTTTCATTAAAAGGAAACATTTTAAGAAATTAGTTGATCAATTAGAAAGCTGCAACCCTCCTCTTTATGTTGATGGTGTGTCAGTGCTTTATGAAACAGTTAATGCAGTAGATTTAAGAGCAAAGAATGAAGTATTTTGTACTGTTAAGATAAATGGAAAACCCATAGAGCTCAAAGTTGACACAGGTTCCAAGTGCACTGTTATGTCAGCAGAAACATTTGCTAGAGTGTGTCATGGTGAAAGGCTTAATTTGGCAAAGTGTGCGAAGCTTGTTGCTTATGGTGGTGAAGAAATTCAGACTGCAGGCTTAGTCCCTCTGATGGGAGATGTTGTGACTTGTTATTTTATATGGTCAAGAGGGATGTCCAGTCATTATTAGGGCTCAGAGAAAGTTTGAAAATGTTAGCTTAAAACACCACTACTCTAATTTCACCCAGAATATTTTTTCTACCTATGCTGATCTTTTCGAAGACAAACTAGGCAAGCTTCCAGTTGTGTACTCCATGAAGTTAGACCCAGATGTCAGTCCAGTTATCAGGCTAGCCCAGAATGTTCCAATAGCTATGCAGAACAGAGTCAAAGCCGAGCTAGATAAAATAGTACAACAAGGTGTGATTTGTCCAGTAGACAAACCTACTGCATGGGTATCTTCCATGGTGGTAGCTCATAAGAAAAGCTCAGATGACAACAGAATATGTATTGATCCATGAGACTTGAACAAAGCACTAAAAGGACCTCATCATCCAATGCATGCATTCGAAGAAGTCGCAGCTCTGATGGCAAATGCCACTGTTTTTTCTGTCTTCGATGCAAAGAGTTCATTTTGGCAAATTCAGCTTGACAAGAAATGATCATTGCTAACTACTTTCAGTACTCCATTTGAAAGGTACAGATTTTTGAGAATGCCATTTGGGATAAATTCTGCAAGTGAAGTCTTGTAACGTGCAGTGGATAAAATGTTTTCTGGGTATCCTTGTGCTATTATAGTAGACAACATACTAGTAGGAGGTAATGGTGAAGATGAGCATGACAGAAACCTCAGAAAAGTTCTGGAAAGAGCACAACAAGTGAATCTTAAGCTGAATCTACAGAAATGCAAGCTCAGGCTACAAGAATTTACTTACATTGGTCATTTATCTACTAGTTTAGGCCTATGATCAGACCTTTCTAAACAAAGAGCCATTCTTGAGATGCCAGCTCCAGACAATGTTCAAACCCTGCAACATTTTCATGGCATGGTTAACTACCTAGGCAAGTTTATTCCAGATTTGAGCCAACTTTCAGCACCACTTAGGGAGCTGACACGTAAAGATGTATCATAGTCTTGGTTAGAGCAACACCAAAGATCTTTTGATGTCTTGAAACAGAGAATTATTAGTCCACTAACTCTCAGATACTATGATGTTCCCAAGCCAGTTACTCTTTCATGTGATGCTTTGAGATTCAGTCTAGGTGCAGTCATTCTACAAGAGCGTCAACTTGTTGCTTATGCATTGAGAACTCTTACCCAAACTGAAATGCAGTATGCTCAGTTTGAGAAAGAACTTTTGGCAATTGTGTTTGCATGTTCGAAGTTCAGTGATTATGTTTACGGTAGACTTATCCAGACTGAAACAGATCACCAACATCTAGTCACTATCTTGAGAAAGCCTATGCATACAGCTCCAGCCAGATTACTACGTATGATGTTGAGATTGCAAAAGTATAATTTCACTCTTGTCTACAAGAAATGTAAACTTCTTTATCTTGCTGATACATTTTCCAGATCGCAGAGAAACACCACTGAACAGCATGGGAATGAGAACCTTGATTTTGAAGTTAGGGAAGTGAAACATTTTTCTTCCACATGTCTTGATGAGCTGAGCGATCACACAGCCACAGATCCAGTTTTACAGAGGCTTAACTACTTAATTCATCAAGGATGGCCATCAAAACAATTTAGTTTACCTCAAAAGGTGCAACCTTATTTTTCATAAGGGGATGAGATTTTGTCCGACAATGGTATCATTATGAAAGGTCCGAAAGTAATGTTCCAAAGTGCTTGCAACAAGAGTACATTACTATCTTGCATCATGGTCACCCAGGAGCAGTGTCTACCAAAAGAAGGGCAAGAAGTCTAATATTTTGGCCTTCTATGTCACAAGACATTGAGAAAGTACTTTCATCTTGTTCTGTGTGTAATAGTACTAAGCTACATCAACAGAATGAACCCCTTCAGCTGAACCAGATTCCTGAACTACCTTGGTCGATAGTAGCTACCAATTTTCAAGTGGAATAGTCAACATTATTTTGGTATTAGTAGACTCTTATTCTAATTGGTTCAAGATCGACCTACTTCCTAACCTAGCATCCAGTACTGCCATTACTAAGATGAAGCATCATTTTGCATTCCATGGTAGTCTGCACAAAGTTATTTCTGACAATGACAGACAGTTTACAAGCCAACAATTCAAAAGATTTGCCGAAGAGTGGGACTTTACTCATGTCATGAGTAGTCCAGAGTATCTGTAGTCAAATGGTTTGGCAAAACGTGCAGTTCACAGTGCAAAACAGTTACTCGAGAAGTCAAAACAAGACAATAGTGATGTTTTCCTGAATCTCTTGAATCTCAGAAATATTTCTCATGATAAATATCTTGGTTCACCTGCTCAGAGACTTCTGTCAAGACAAACTAGAACCACATTACCAATCAGTAGTCAGTTGTTGGTTCCATGTGTTAAGAACAACAGGTCAGTGAAAACCAATCTGCTAAATAAGCATTTAACTCAGAAGTCCTACTACGATAACACCAGAAAAACACTCAATTCATTATGAAAAGGAGAAGTGGTAAGGATGCAAATGTCTAAAAGTTAAGGTCAGATAGGAGTCTTGAAGAATATTTGCCCAGAGACGAGATCATAGTCTGATAAAGACTCTTAACCTCAGCGTATATTATCCAATGTTCCAGTTCCAAAGGAAGTTCCAGAGAATATTCCTGTTCCTGTGATGAATTCAGAAGTTCCTGATATGAGTTGTTTACGAAAGACTGTCCCTGTTGCTAAACCCAGTCCAGATTGTTATGTTACCAGATCTGGTCATATCTCCAGACCATGTTATAGATATGTGGCAACATGGACATGAACATTGTGTTTGTTTCTAATGTCTATAATAATGCATGTCTAACTCCAATGTTGTTTTTACAAAGAGCAATCTTTTTAAGAGGGAGGATGTAGATCAATGTATGTGTATGTACCTTTAAGAAACTATCCAAGGGCTTGCACAAGTGCATAAATACTGAGCACGTGCAAGTCTGATTGCCATTTTGTAGCAAGCTGTTGAGATGTAAGCATGTATGTATGTAAGGTCTGTCTGTTAACCAGTTTGTTTGTAGTTTATGATGCTGCTATCCATCCTGATGTGTTTCTATGAAATACAGCATCTAAACAATCTACCCCGCCTGCTTGTCATCTATGTCAGAGAGGGACGAGCGACACCACTCTCCAATTTCCTCCCATAATCTCTCATTTATTCTTTTTATTCCCTTTCCTATTTTAATATACTCCTTTCCTGCCATCACCTCCACCCATATTGCCAAATGGTCTGAGCAATCTGTCACAACTTTGTCACTATCTTCTATCCCCAAACCTTCTGATAATACAAAATAATCAATTTCATATCCAAATGCCTCTTTCTACAAGTCCATTGACTTTTGCTCCACTCAGGTAATTTACCACCTTTTATCACTTCCTGCATTTTCTCTTCTTTATTTATTTTCACGTTTCCCACTTAAATTGCAATTAAAGTTCCTTCCAATTATAATTTCCACACATACCACCACATAGTCTAGTATTTGTTTAAACAAACTCTCTCTTTCCTTGCAAGTTATATATGTATATAATGCTATAATTTCTTAAACATATTCTCTCTATGCCAGGGTTGTCAGATTTCTGACATGCCAGGTAGGGACAAAAAAAAGGTCAGATGCCAGTTCTGTTATCTGCACCACTTCAACAGACTCTCTCACTTTCTTCTCCATGGAGACAGTTAAAGCTGCTCACTTGTAGCATCCATCACCCAGGAATCTTTGTTTATATTCTGAAGTTCCATACTGAACATTTTTTTTCTCCAGATTCCCTCTTTCCACCTCCAAACTCTGTACTGCTGCTTTCCTAAGGCCCCCTCCTTGCTGCTGTAGGAGCCCTCTTGAACCATCTAGCAGCTCCAAAGAGTAGGGGAAGTTTCCCATTGCCCTAGTCAAATTCACCCCCCCCCCCCAAAAGAAACCTGGCCACTAGCCTAGTGGGATCTGGTCAGCAAAAGATAAATAAAATAAAATCTATAAAACAGCAAAATCTTTTTTAGCACACCCATTTTTTGTTATTTCATGCATAATATACTCAGTTATTCATGAAATAAGCTTAGCTTGGCTATTAGAATTCCAGAAGGGTTTGAGGTACACAATGACCAGTTTCATTACTGCTTAAAGTCTCATCTGAATAAAAAGGCTCTCTGAGGTCTCTGAAACAAGGAGATGTACTGAGTCTGTTAGTCCTTTATATAAAGAAGCATATCAATGCATCTTTTCTATAGCCTTTCATAACTTAGTAGGGTGTAAACAATGACATGAACTTCATGGGTGAACATGGAAGGCTTCAGCCAAGTCTCAATACTCCACAGATATCAAAAGTGTATAATGACAGCAAAGATTCAGGCTTGTATAATTTACCAGCGATATTCACAGCAAAGACATGCTTTGGCAAACCCCCTTTAACCACAGCTCATACTCTATCTAATGAGGAAATTACTTTGTAGACTGGGGGGTACAGGTCACAGGTAAGCCAACACTGGGGTGTCTGTCTCCATGACAAATAATATCTTCTGTGTACACTAAAAGATCCTAAATAGTAGTTTTAATTTTTCTGTGCTTTTTAAGCAGGCATAAGTCTTTTGATGTGTGATACTATACCATCCATTTGCCAAGAGCATATTTAACTTTTTAATCCACTGAACCATCTAACATTTTCATGTGTTTTAATGTCACATTATATCACGAGATGAAATAATAATAATAATAATAATAATAAATGAGGAAAACATAAAAAAGAACAATTTTTGTTCATAACTTATTTAAAGGGGTGGAGAAAAGGACTGCCTCTTTTTGCAACTGTGATTCTATATTCTTTGCTATATCATGCCTTCTTCTGAAACACTGATAGGATTAAATGCAAATTCTCACCTTTCACTGTAGTTATACATTTGAAACCATGAATTTTATTAGATTACTAAAAATTCTTAATTTCACAAGAAAAATTAGATTTTGTGGGAGGGAACAAGAACTCCTCTCCAAACCTGCCTAAGGAAGTATAAAAAATTTAAAATCATTGCACCTCAGAATAACATCTATTTAGTGAAATGCATTATTGTGTAAAATCATAATATTTATGCTTTTGAGCTTGCAGACTGAGTGAACACAAATTTGATGATCTTCACATCATTACAATGAATACCACCTAAGGCCAGACAGGTAAAATAAAGCCTTGATTCACTGTTTCAAGGTGAATTAGTAATGGTTATATATCTCAAAAAAGCTCCACATCAGATGTGCCACCGTTGTTCTGCCCACTTTATGCATATAACCAGTGATTGACAGATGCACATTTCTCTCACTCCCAAGGAGCCCCAAAGACTAAGAAATAAAGATGATGTCAAATAAAAAAATGGTAAAGTAAGAATAAAAAAAAAATACCACACCAATGTCACCAGCATAAAACACAAAAGTATGAGTTGCTTTAAGCATGGAGTATATGTCAGTTTTCCCTCTACATCATTAAATAATATTTATGTCTTCTCTACATGATTAAATAATATTTATAATCAGTCATTCAACCTGTAAGTGGGCTGTCACCTCCCTTATCCCCCCACAGTTTGCATATTAATCTTGTGACACATTGTAATGTAATACCGTAATGCTCAGATAGGTGATTAATGAGGGTAGCAGGCCTTCTTATAGGTTATAGCACAGTAATAACAACATAACTAAATAATCTAAAAAAAAAAAAAAAATATATATATATATATATATATATATATATATATATATATATATATATATATATATATATATATATATATATATATATATAATAAATTAAGCATACGAAGCAATACTGAATTGTTTATACAACTTTATATGTAATGACACAATAAAACTTAATAATTTAATCCTCTGATGGTTGGGGTTAAAGGGTATGACTGATAAAAAATGTTATCTAAATAGTGAAATAATGTTTATGATTAGTCATGTAACTTGTAAAGGGGTGCTGACACCCTCCCCTTAACCCTTTGCCTTCTTTAGCCATGCATCTGTTGGTTTCATTTGCACAGTAAAGAGGTCTGAGCAGGTCATTTTATTTTATTTAACATTTGTTGACCGGCAACGTCCAGCAAGGGCAAAGATTATTTTCAGTGGAGGCCAAAGGAGAAACACTCCAGGTGCATGTCTTTGAAATGCAGAAGGAAACCAGAGTACCTGGAAGAAGCCCACGCAAACTTAGGGAGGACATACAGACTTGGCACAGAAGGCAACTCAGCCAAGAACTGAACCAGAGAACCTCTTGCTGTGAAGTGACATCTTTAACTGTTACATCAGTGTGCCACACATGCTAATGTTTAAATTCAGTGCATTCTTTCTTATTGGTAAATGTAAATCATTGCACAGTAATTAGCTCTGCTCAAGGGCTGATTGCATTTCAGAAAATGTTTAAATAAGTATTTCAAATGTTTATGTTCCAGTAATATTCACACATAATTCAAATGTTTATGTTGAAATTTTGGTGCTGTTTCAGTATAGTGGTAATTTAGTTGTGTAGTGCGTGCAACCAGAGTTCAGGCATGCTACTCAAATCTGTTATTCGCAACTATGTCCCATCCAGCTTGAAATCTTGGTGTGATGCTTCTTTGAGAATTAGCATGTGTAACTGTTTACTTATTTGCGTAACTATTCTTTCATTTCTTCATGTCACTGAGTTATCTGATAGTCGCACTATCAGTGGCACATATTTAACCACAATATGAAAAGCTCAAACTTTGGATTTAAATACATGAAGACAGGCTTGCTAAAGCATTCCTTTGCTAAACTGCTTGTTAACCTTTTGCTTAAATAAATATTTTATATACTTGTATTCCCTGGCTAACAAAACCTAGCAATTTGGCTACTTTTCTTGCTGAAGGAAAATGGCAGTCAGAAAAGACATATTTAGAAGTTTGCTACTATCAAAAATCAAAGCCATCCATTTACAAAACGTTTCTTCTGAGACTACCCACAGATAAAGAAAGCATGCAACTGTAATTTTAAGTCAAAGGTAGGAGATGGAAAGAACATGAAAAGCAAAATGACATTACTGTTTAAGGACAGGAGAAGGATAAACTTTGTGAAAACACAAATCAATCATTATGGCATTTGCTCCTGCAGTTTTCTTGTAAAAGAAATGATAAAATAATGCTAGCTACTTAGAATAAAACTAGGATAAGAGAAGTACATAGGCCAAGATGTAAAAAAGAAATGGAGGTAAGGGAAAACCTACCACTTATTTAAGCTTAACTAAGGGAAAGGGACCTTTGTTAGAATATTATAAGAAAGGGCATTACTAGTTTAACTGTGACAATCTAGAATATATAAGTATACAGTGAGGACATTGCTAGTTTAACTGTGACAATCTACAATATATAAGTATACAGTGAGGACAGTGCTAGTTTGACTGTGACACACTAAAATATATATATATAAGTATACAGTGAGGACATTGCTAGTTTAACTGTGACAATCTACAATATGTAAGTATACAGTGAGGACAGTGCTAGTTTGACTGTGACACACTAAAATATATATATATAAGTATACAGTGAGGACATTGCTAGTTTAACTGTGACAATCTACAATATATAAGTATACAGTGAGGACAGTGCTAGTTTGACTGTGACACACTAAAATATATATATATAAGTATACAGTGAGGACATTGCTAGTTTAACTGTGACAATCTACAATATATAAGTATACAGTGAGGACAGTGCTAGTTTGACTGTGACACACTAAAATATATATATATAAGTATACAGTGAGGACATTGCTAGTTTAACTGTGACAATCTACAATATATAAGTATACAGTGAGGACATTGCTAGTTTAACTGTGACAATCTACAATATATAAGTATACAGTGAGGACAGTGCTAGTTTGACTGTGACACACTAAAATATATATATATAAGTATACAGTGAGGACATTGCTAGTTTAACTGTGACAATCTACAATATATAAGTATACAGTGAGGACAGTGCTAGTTTGACTGTGATACACTAAAATATATATATATAAGTATACAGTGAGGACATTGCTAGTTTAACTGTGACAATCTACAATATATAAGTATACAGTGAGGACAGTGCTAGTTTGACTGTGACACACTAAAATATATATATATAAGTATACAGTGAGGACATTGCTAGTTTAACTGTGACAATCTACAATATATAAGTATACAGTGAGGACAGTGCTAGTTTGACTGTGACACACTAAAATATATATATATAAGTATACAGTGAGGACATTGCTAGTTTAACTGTGACAATCTACAATATATAAGTATACAGTGAGGACATTGCTAGTTTAACTGTGACAATCTACAATATATAAGTATACAGTGAGGACAGTGCTAGTTTGACTGTGACACACTAAAAAATATATATATAAGTATACAGTGAGGACATTGCTAGTTTAACTGTGACAATCTACAATATATAAGTATACAGTGAGGACAGTGCTAGTTTGACTGTGACACACTAAAATATATATATATATAAGTATACAGTGAGGACATTGCTAGTTTAACTGTGACAATCTACAATATATAAGTATACAGTGAGGACAGTGCTAGTTTGACTGTGACACACTAAAATATATATATATATAAGTATACAGTGAGGACATTGCTAGTTTAACTGTGACAATCTACAATATATAAGTATACAGTGAGGACAGTGCTAGTTTGACTGTGACACACTAAAATATATATATATATAAGTATACAGTGAGGACATTGCTAGTTTAACTGTGACAATCTACAATATATAAGTATACAGTGAGGACAGTGCTAGTTTGACTGTGACACACTAAAATATATATATATAAGTATACAGTGAGGACATTGCTAGTTTAACTGTGACAATCTACAATATATAAGTATACAGTGAGGACAGTGCTAGTTTAACTGTGACAATCTACAATATATAAGTATACAGTGAGGACAGTGCTAGTTTGACTGTGACACACTAAAATATATATATATATATAAGTATACAGTGAGGACATTGCTAGTCTAGTTTAACTGTGACAATCTACAATATATAAGTATACAGTGAGGACATTGCTAGTTTAACTGTGACAATCTACAATATATAAGTATACAGTGAGGACAGTGCTAGTTTAACTGTGACAAACTACTAATACAAAATGAATGCCTCTGTTTATTCTCACAGTTAATGGTCTTAGGGAAATTGCTGTGCAACGTAAGAATTTTCTGGTAATAGGAGATGTTGAGATTATTTTCACAGAGAATAATGATGTAGAAAAATACTTTAACCTGAAGAATGGTAAAGCAGTGAGCAAGATGGGATTCACCCTATACACACACACACACACACACACACACATATATATATATATATATATATATATATATATATATATATATATATATAAATATATATATATATAAACCACTACTAAATCCCTTAAACCCAAACTACCGATACCCAAAATCCTGAGCTCAAATACCCGAAACATCAAAACCGCGAAATTCAAACTACTGAAAACTATACTCAACATACACCACACACATACACATACACACACCTTCCCCCAGAACACAAACACACAAACCTAAACTACCCTGCACCCACAATGTGGAGGGCTGTGCCCCCCACACCTCCCTCCTAAAAATATTCTAACTCCAAGGTCGCACTACATACACAAACACGCAAAACACCACCACACACCTACATTCCCCTCGCATGCACACATCACAGTCACAACACACACTTAAACACTAAACCCCAACCAACATATTTAAACATAGATACTTACCTGACCTTCCACCATACTGCAACACCAGAAGCGCGAATGTCAAACTCACGATGATCGGGATTTTGAAATTCGCGCTTCTGGTCTTTCGGTAATTAGGGGTTTCGGCTATGTTTGTGTCTTTCGGCTTTTCCTGGTTAGGGGTCACCACAGCGGAACTCCGGTCTGCTAATGATTGGTAGTGGATTTTTACATACCGGGTTACCAGCCCTGACGCAGAACCTTCAACGAAGGCACACCCCATTCATGTATGCCTCCACACAGAAGATGCTCAAGCTGAGAATCGAATGGGACAACGTCTTGCTATGAGGCAACAACGCTACCACAGCACCACCACCACAGGCTTAGGGGTTTTGGCTATATAGTCTCGAAAGTTTGAAACTCGGTATTTCAAATTTTTGAGATTATGTAGTGATCCCATACATATATATATATATTTTATATATATATATATATATATATATATATATATATATATATATATATATATTTTATATATATATATATATATATATATATATATATATATATATATATATATATATATATATATATGTATATTTTATATATATATATATATATATATATATATATATGTATATTTTATATATATATATATATATATATATATATATATATATATATATATATATATATATATATATATATATATATATATATGTGTGTGTGTGTGTGTGTGTGTGTATAAAACTAAAGGAAAAATAAATAGTAAAATTACTAACAAGATCTTTAGTGAACTGGGGAAAGATAGTGATGTCCCCTGAAATGGAGGAAGGCAGTTATTTTACAGTACTTGGGGCAGTAACTAACTACTGCACCAGCACTGTCTCACCAAGAAATGAGAAGTGTTCATTACTGGTACACCATTTAGTGCTGCTACTTCACAGTGCTTGGTTCACCAGCTAAATTCTCAGTGGGGACAGTATTCTGTGTAGGGTCGGCATGTACCCCTGTGTTTGTGTTGGATTTTGCTTTCTGCTTCCATTCCATCCTACTACCTGAATCAGACAAAGTAGGCATTAGCAGACACATGATTGAATGACCAAATGAATGGACAAATACAAAAATGAAAGAATGAAATAAGATGCATACATTTTAATCTTGAGCAGAGCTGGTCGTATAATGTACAAGTGCCCCTCCAAAAAACAAGTTGCACTATTGTAAAGTGAGTACAGAAGAAGAACAAAGTATGTCTGATCAGCATTACAATCTTGTCCCATTTTTTTCTCGCGCATTTGTTAAGAAATGCAAAAATTCTCCACTGTCATTAATGTAAAAGGAAAACATACCAAGCAACTGTCACTATAAAAAAAGTGTTGGTGTAAAACAAGCCAAACTGAATTTCTGACTCATTTCTTGTAATCCTGTCAAAGAAAACTACAAAAATCATTCAGTGCACATAATAGAAAGGTCAAATATAACACCTTACAACTGGTAGCATAATGATTTGTAAAAAAATTAGTGAAAAGGTATGTCTGTCATCAGCATTTTTTATTTTGTAATTTTCTCAGACACTTGTTATGAACTGTAAACATTCTGTAGTTTGCATAACATTAAATAAAAAATGTGAAACATAGAACAAAACACTAGTAACTGCCTGTATAATACATTGCAGTTAATCTACTATCTAATCTACTGTCCCAGATGAATAATATCTCTGAATATTTCTAAAGCAGGAACGTGGCAAAAGATTTATAGCTTCAAGTTCTTCAAAAGCTGCAATTTTTCTGTCAGAATTTAAACTGCTTGGTTAAGAGAGAAGGGACTTCAACATGAGCCACTCAAGAAACGGTACACAGGATTCTTGTGTTAAAAAGTACATACCGTCACTAATATCGAATATGCAGGATATATTAATTAAAATAGACAAACTGGATACCAGACTAGAAAGTTTCAAAGAAGAGACTAGAAAGAAGACTGAACATTTAGAAATGCTTGTGTAACAAAATATGTACATTAGCAGTATGGAAGAAACTTTAAATGATCATGAAGGAAGAGTAACTTTAGGTGAATATAAGACTGAATTTCTTTTAAAACAAAACAATTGTCTCATAGAAAAACCTGATGATTTAGAAAAGACTGAGATGAAATAACATTAACATTTATGGTATACCTGAAAAGGTTTTTTTTTTTTTTTTTTTTTTTTTTTTCCTTACTAATCTATATCCTCTCAAATTGACTTGGTAATTTTGTTGTTATACAATTGTACAGCTTGTCTATTGTTTGGTTTATCTTTTGATTTTATCAATTAATTAATTTTTGACTATCCTGTTATTTTTTGTGTGGAGCTTTTCTCCCCGGGCCTCTACTGAAAATGGAAATATATCCAGCTAGACTAGCCCCGTCAACAAATGTAAAATAAAAATAAAATAAATAAGGGAGACAATATAATAAATTTCTTAATTACCTGGCTTCATAAAACATTAAAGCTACGTAAAACTTTTATCTTTTGGAATTGAAAGAGTACTTAGATCCCTGAGAAAACTTTCAAAGAAGGAACTCTTGCCACCATGTTAAATTATAGTTAAGTTCATATCTAGCTTAGAAAATGTTGAATATTAAAAACAGCATAGTCCAGCCCACCTATTAAAACAGGTGAGCATGTAGTCAGATTTGACAGTGATTATTCCAGTAAAGTAATGAGTAAAATAAATTAGTGTTTACCACTAATTGATGAATGTAAAAAGAACAATATTAAAGCCACTTTGGGGTTTCCTGCAAAGATCAAATTATTTCTTTCTGAAGAAACCAAAATATTAAACATGTTGGAGGAGGCATCCACTTTTGTTAACAGCAATAAAATCCTTAATAATACTGAGGAAATGGAGTGGAATGGCATATCCTTGAAGAGACAGAATGAGCTAAAGTTTCTGGAAAACTGCTTCTAAAATTAAAAAGCTTAAAAGCAAGTGACTTTGATTCTTTGATCGCAGGACTTTACTGAGACAATTGATTGCCCTTAAAGTAAAAGGTTTGCACTGGACTTTAAGCTTCGAAACTTAGGTAAGTACGTTTTTATATTTTAAGCTAAAACATTTTCTATGACGAGGAATATAAGTGGTTAATTTACTGCTTTACTATATTTACAGCAAAAGACAATATATTTAATTTAACTAAAATTATATGTGTATTTCTAAATGTTAAACAAATACTTCCTGTAAGAGAATGTCATTAAATTATAAGCAATTGAATTGGTAACTTTAAGATTACATAACTTGAGAATGTTATTGTATTTGTTCAGCTTTGCTTAGTATGTGCATTGCTGAGTTAATTGAATGTCAGATCTAAGTAATATGCTAATTAGATGTGTTAAAGTTAGACTATTGTTACTGATTAGAACAGCTCAAAGGAACTAAGAGGAATGAAAACTTATAGAGGAAATTAGCAGCAGCTGTGTGCTATGAATGATCATTTTCACATGCTGTAGTCAGATTCTGATGTCAGTTTGAGAAGCTTAGATCAGAGCAGCAGTTCACAATGGCTAAAAACACACATTCAAATTAAACAAGCAGGATTTTTTTTATATATAGTCAAAAATGCTTGTAACACTAGAATTAATAAGTAGAGTAAACATTTTATGAATAGTATGCAAATACACAAGGAATGAAATATTTAATATATACGATTAATAAAAGAACAGCATCAGTAAGTTAAAAAATATATACACATACTATAACCTTTAACAGAGAGCTAATGATTAAATAGCACTTTCATGGGGGATTTTAGAAATACAAGACATATAGAATAAGGTGGAATACTAGTAGGAAAATAAGAGAAAATATATTTAAATAACAAACTACTTTTAAGAAAAAAATGTCTCTTACATGTACCTGCATATGGCAGAGATGTGAATGTACAAGATCTCATATAATTTATATATAAAATCACATAAAATGTTTGAAAATAATCTGAAAGCTAGAATTTGCAGCTTGGTCATGTGAACTTTGAAGCTTTTAGATGTATGCTATTGGATTCACTAAGACTGCCTGAGGTGACTCATTGCATGGGTCAGAGCTGAAATTTGAGTGTTTTATTGCTGAATCAGTGCACCCCTTTTGATAGAAAGTAGATGTTTTAATGTGTTTGAATCCAGGAAGAGAGAATGAGATTTGAATTTAACACATTGTGGCTTTTAAATACAATATAGACTGCAAATATATATATATATATATATATATGTATATATATATATATATATATATATATATATATTTTTTGACTGCATAGAAATAGCAAGGCATTCTCTTTGACCTCGGTAATGTAAATATTTTTACGAAGCAGTTTAATAAGGTAAAGGATTTTTAAATATTTTGATATTTGTTGTGTTAAGAGTGTTACACAAATTTGAGAAATAGACACTTGTACTTTAAAAATTAATTCAGAGCTTTTGTTAAACCTGTAAAATATGTATGTGTCTTTTAGCATGATAAATATATATGTGTGCATTGATTTCCCTTTTGTATTATAGTTTAGTATAAGATTACCCATCATCTGTAAGTTTACAGATATCTTTATCTATTCAGGTCCTACTCTGTTATAATTATTTATTTAGAGGTAATGTTAGATGAACGAATCATTTAGGAATATTTCATGGATAATTTATACTACTATTACATAAATAGGTTTGTAATATACTACTTGTTGGATTATTTAATAGAAGAGGATTATTAAACTTTTATATAGTAATGGGGAATAGTTTTAAATGGCAAAATATATAACTAAATTAATATTTTCTTATTATTTTTGACTTATACATAATATTATATCAGTTATTTTAGTCAAAGTAGTTTTTGGCAAGTTTTTAAATGAATTTTTAGGTGTTGGTAGGTAGAGCGATAGTATAGTAATTTGTCTTTTTGATAGGCAAACTAGGAACTTCGGTAGCTATGGTAGGTTGCATTTTATTAGCAATGTACATAGTTATAGCTGTAGACCTGTCTTTGATTTTGTTATTTAAGAGTTTTAGTAGTTTAGTTTATAGAAAGGAAGAATTCAAAACAATCTGGAATGTTAAGATAGTGTTGGAGGACTACATTAGAGTCATATATAATTAAATTAATATGTTGGGTAAATGTGTTATATTTCAAAATAAATATTTTTAAATATACAGTATGGATAGTTTCAATCTATTATCCATTAATATAAATGTACTAAATAATGTCAACAAAAGGAAACCATTAACAAGATATCTAAAATTGAATAGTAGAATCATTATATTCTTGCAAGAAACTCCCTTGACAGATAAAGATGTACAATATTTAAATAACTTAGCTTATGAAATGTTATCATCTGCTTCTTTAAACAAAAAAGAGGAGAGGAACTGCTATGCATAAGGTCATAGAATCCATTGATGATCCTAAAGGAATGTATGCATTTGTAATATTTAAATATAATGACAAACTATACAGTAGCTAATTTTACTGCATGCCTGAAATAGGTGCAAGAGCATCTAAAGATCACGTAAAGTTACTACAAAGTCATTGGAAGGCTAGTTTAATTTTAGCAGGGGATTTTAACTGCATAACTGGTATAGAAGATGCAAGTGAACAGATGAAAGCTAATATACTGGCATCAGCTATAGCACTAAATAGATGTAGTAGTAATAATAATAATTTAGTTGATTTACTAAGATAAGTCATCATTTTTCACTCATTATTCTTATGTGCATTGGACGCAAACTAGAATTGATAGGATGTATGCCTTTATAGATTTACTTAATAAAGTGAATTATGTTAAAACTATTCCTTGTCCAATATCTGATCATATGTATCTCCTCAGTATGTCCAATATCTGATCATATGTATCTCCTCAGTATGGAGAAAATCGATATATGTACTGTAACAGAAACCTGGTTTAAGGCTCCAGAGAGCACCCCAGCACTACCAGGCTACAACTCATACCATACATTTCAGCCACAGAACCTGGACTTAAATACAAAAGGCAGGGGCGTATCCATATTCATCACACCTTCAGGTTAGTGACACATCATGATGCTTCAGAGATCATCCACATGCAACTAACAATGGGCAAAACTGCAATTCAAATTGTAGCTTGCTACAGATCACCCACCATGTCCCAAGACCACCATTCTGTGTTTCTGGAAACACTGGGAAACATAAAGGTCCTACCAAACACCCTAATATTGGGTGATTTCAATTACTCAAACATTAACTGGGTGAACTACTCAAGTACTAACTCCCTTGCCCAACATTTCCTAGAATTTATAAACTCAAACACCCTGGATCAATTGGTCAACACTCCCACCAGAGGTGACAACATGGGTGACTGGTGTTCCACACTGGAGGTCAACCCCTCGCTGGTTAGATCTGACCATAAACAAATCCCTCTGGATAGCCACATTCTGCCCCCACCCCTGGACAAGGAAACCACCATGAAAAACTTTTCAAAAGCAAAATTCACGTTACTTAAGACTGAGTTGGGAAGTTTAAAAGCCCTCATGCTAAAGGATAACACTGTCCAAGCTGCAAAATCCTTTACTAATGCATTCTACGGGCACCTACAAGAATGCATGGATCATGCTATCCCAAGCAAAACCAAGACTCACTCCTCCAAGAAAAGGAAACCAGTCTGGAGGACCCCTGCCATAAACAAGCTATACAATAGAAGGAGGAAACTAATACAGAAAAGAGTAAAATCCCAAGAAGGGAAGACATCCCTGATCAGTATCAGCAAGAAACTACAATCCCTCATAAAATCATCCAAGGCAAGCTTCGAAAGAAAAATTGCCAAGGACTCCAAAGATAACCACAAGGCATTCTTTAGCTATGTCAAAAATCTAAGTGGCAATGCTCAAATCTGCTTGGAGTTAGTGCAGAATGGCACAAAATACACTGAACCGACTGATATCGCCAACATCCTGGCAGACAGGTTCAGTGCAAACTTAACCCCCCTCTCATCCCCAAAAGGGCCCATAACCATACCAGAAGAATGTAGAGCCCCTGAAATCACAGACACTCAGGTTAAAACAGCCCTCTCCAAAGCCAAAAACACAGCATCAATGGGACCGGACAGTGTCCCAGGCTGTGTCCTACACAAACTCAAAGATGAACTAACCCCTCACCTAAACACACTGTTCAAACTCAGCCTCTCCACAGGCTATGTACACATAGAGTGGCACACAGCAATGGTTATTCCACTCCACAAAGGTGGACCCACAACAGACCCCAGAAACTATTACCCTATAAGTCTGACTAGCTTGGTCTGCATCATTATGGAACTCATTAACAGAGACATTGGGAACCTCCAAACACTAGACCCTACCCAGTTCGGCTTTGTTAAGGGCAGATCATGCCTCCTAAACCTGGTGGACTTCTTTGAGACAGTTACCAAGCCTATAGATGAGGGAAAGGTGGTCCACACAGCCTACCTAGATCTCGCAAAGGCCTTTGACACCATTCCCCATTCCGGTATTATAGACAAGCTCACCAGCCTGAACATAAACCCCTAGGTCACAAGATGGGTTGCCAACTGGATCATGGACAGAACCCACATGGTGAGAGTTGCGGGAGCTAGATCTGACTCTAAACCAGTTACAAGTGGCATTCCCCAGGGCTCAGTCCTAGGACCCCTTCTGTTTGGCATATACTTCTCAGAGGTACAGGCAAGCACAGGAGGACTATGGCTGACCAAGTTCGCAGACGACGGCAAACTAGTGGCTATAACTGACTCTCCGGCTGACACAAACATCCTCCAAAAGGGTCTCACTGAGATGGATACCTGGTGTCAAAATCATGGCTTCAAGCTAAATGCCAAAAAGTGCATAGTCATCCCCTTTGGAAAAATCAAAGTACCCACAAACTACCACATAGGCGGTAGTCCCCTAAATACGGAAGATGTAATAAGGGATCTGGGAACCCAAGTAGATAATAATCTCCCCTTTGATAATCACATTGCCAAAGTGGTTAGAAAATCCTTCTATGTGGCCCACCTAATTACAAAAGAGTTCACATCCAGATCAAAAGAGGTCACTGTGCCCCTCTACTCATCACTCATCAGACCCATCATAGAGTACAACACCCCATTTGGGATGTACCTTACAAAACACCTGCAACAGCTGGAAAGACCATAGAAGTACCTCACCAAGAGGATCACTGGCCTCAAACAGATGCCCCATGCAGCACGACTGAAGTAACTCCAGATGTACTCGGTTGCATACCGCCTGCTCAGAGGTGATCTCTGCCTGACATACAAGGCCATGTCCAACCCAGAATTGATGGACATGCTCCACCTAAAGAAAACCATATCCCCTCGAGCCACATGCTCTAGGGATCTAAACCTCACCACAACAATAAATATGACATGCTGGAAGGATAGATTCATGTCCCAGAGACTTCCCATGCTTTGGAACAAGATTCCAATCTACATTAGGCAGAGCTCCTTGCCAACACTCTTCAAGAGAAACCATGACGAGTGGATGGAAAAACGAAAGTTTACCCCGGGGATCACTTCAGTGTCTCTGCTGGACAGAGGCACAGGGAACTAATATAAGGGGGTGGCAAAAGCCAACACATTCTGGCTAGGCTTATAAATGCCTTTGGGCAGATAGCCTAGTACCTACCTATGAAACTATGAACCTATAATGCACTAAGTATTAATATAGTAATGGATATAAGGACATTTTGATTATTTATAGAATCCCAATATATATGATAAAATTAATAGAATTTAAGAGTTACCTTAAGGAATATATCAAGAATGTTTTTATCTTTGAATTATAATGGTCAGGATAGTAAAGTCATGCTATAGGACTCCTTAAAAATGCTTATTAAAAACAGAATGGGAAGATGGGCTAGTGATAAAATGAAAGTGTGGGATAAAGAGTTATTAGTGATAAAAGATGAAATACACAAAGCAAGGTTTGAACAACCAACAAAGAAATTAGATAATACTGAAGTCATAAAAAATTAATGACAGAATATCAAAACAGTTTTAATGCATTAAGTGCAGACAGCTTTAGAAAAAATAAAATTGCAGTTATGCAATGACTTCAACAAATCTACAGATATTAGCTAGTAGAAGTAAGTTATTAACAAAAGGGCACAAATCAATAATATCGAAAATCCTCACACTAATAAGATTACTTCAGACACAGTAAAAACTAGAAGAAAAAGCTAGCCAAGCTAGAGTTTTTACTCTGCAGTACCTTAAACCTGTTGTAATAGAGGCCAATAGGATATATGCAAATGATCCCTTAAGGACATCAAGTGTTTCAACTATATGGCTTTTGAATATCAGTGACATTTTACTTTTTTAAATCTTTATGGATACATTCAGGCCAATAAAACTAAATGCCACTAGCTGTAGAAATGCATGTTTTGGCCTCCTTATGACCTTGTCAGTACAGCATAAATGGACTATATGGCTATATTTTAGAAACACAGGGTCTTTAAATCCAGCTGATGTCCATAACCATTAAGGTGTATGCAAAATATCCCAATTAACATCCAAACCAAAAAGTAAACAGGTCACACAGATGACCCAAGATAGTGGTTCAACTATATGTCACACATACAAACCAATTAGTAAAAAGTACAAAACCTTTATACTCTTTGGTTTGGATGTTAGTTGGGATATTTTGCAAACACCTCAATGGTTATAGACATCAAGCTTCATTTAAAGACCCTGTGTTTCTAAACTCCACTTATGCTGTGCTGATGAGGTCATAAGAAGGTTGAAACATGCATGTCCACAACTAGTGGGGTTTGGTTTTATTGGCCTGAATATATCCATAAAGACTTAAAAAGAAAAAGTAAAAAGTTATTGACATTCAGAAGCCATATAGTTGAAACACTTCATCTCCTTAAATGATCATTTGCATATATCCCTTGGGCTTCTATTTCAAGAGGTTTAAGGTATCATGCAATGACAACTCTAGGTTGCCTAGGTTTTTCCTGTAGTTGTTACTAATTGGTTTGTCTGTGTCACCTTTTTTTACTCTTTGGTTTACTTCAGCCATAGAGGAAATGATTAATATTTTTTAAAAATTCCATGAGGATATTAATAAAGATACAAATAATAATTCTGATGATTACAAAATTGACAATTATTTAAAGAAAAATGTTACTAATAAACTTAATGACAAACAAATATCTCTGTTGAATAAGTCTATGACTCTGATAGAAGTTATAGAAGCTTTAAAAAGAGAAAATGGTAAAGCTCCAGGATTAGCTGGTTTAAGTATAGAATTATATAGTCTGCTTCCGTTAAATGTTTTAGAATTACTGACATTTTCAGTATAACTGAGAGTAACAAAATAATTCCTCCCTCATGGAAATTTGCTGTAATCTCACCTATACTTAAACAAGGAAAGGATAATAAGTTACTTTCCTCATATAGACCTATTTCATTATTAAACATAGACTATAAAATATTTACTTCCATTTTCGCTACAAGATTAAGAGATATAGTAGATAAATTAATTAATAAAAATCAAACAGGAGCTATAGTCAGTAGATTAATGTATGATAATATAAAACAGGTAGCAACTATCTTCGAATTTAGCAAAAGGAATGAACAAGAAATTGGCCCTAATTAGCTTAGATATTGAGAGAGCTTTTGATTCTGTAGATTGGAACTACTTGTTTAAAACTTTAGAAGCGTTTGCATTTCCAGAGCAGTTTATTGGAATATTATATGGGTTGGGTCTTTGTTGATTGAAAGACTTCCTTTCTTATTGTTGGAGGTATAGCACAAGCAGCAGCAGTACATATGGTGTAGATGATTCAATGATACAGATAGTGCAGACATGCAATGTAAAATGAGAGTGGTATATAGAAGACACAAGTAATCACATACTCGTAGAGAAATGATGAGTCTCATGCATATGAGACACACAGACTATAAAAGTGATAAAACATAGTGGAGTAATACAAAAATAATATTACAGGCACACTGCACCACAGCACAGATGTGTCCTGGAAACTGGGGCTTTTGAATAGTCTAGGAATAGCAATGGCTATTGCCAAACAGCATGTGTTAGTGGATACTGTTACATGCCATTGTAAAATTGTACTGTCAGTGCCTTATGCATCAGCACCTCAGGGAGCAGCAGATGGTAGACCAACACAAGAATTAGTCAAACTGTTATTCACAAGTGAAGTCAAAGGGGATGCTTGAACTGCCCATCCTAGTGTGCACAAAAGTATCTGCAGCATTAAGCATTTTAGCTATAGTGACCTTCCAGTGATTACAAGAACAAGTTAAGCATGACTCAGATGTCAGCCTTGTGTATCTTACACCCCTTTATGGACAACATGCTACACCATGCCACCACCAAATATAGAATGCACTAACCTTGATATAGCCTCCAGCTTTAACAACAATTTCACCTCCTCCATACTGAAACTCATAAATGATACACACCCCATCCCCACCCCCACCCCCACCAACCCCCAAAGGCCAATCAAACACCACCCCCTTTTCACTCAAACCAGTATCAATATCAACCATTCAAAAATTCCTAGCAAAACTCAAACTACCCTTCCTGCCGACAATCTCCCTGCCGAATACCTCCAACTTGATTTAACAGCCATTGCTTACCCCATCATACTGCTAATAAACAGATCCATTACTGAACATTATATTTCATCCTTGTTGAAAACCTCATACATCATCTCCCTTTACAATGGTGGCCCCTCCACCGACCTCTCCAACTACTGACCCATTGCAATCCTTTCACCCCTATCAAAAAGTCTAGAAAGGTGTATCCATTACCAACTCCTCACCCATCTACTCTCCAACAACCTACTCACTAAAACTCAACACAGATTTCAGCCAGCTCATAGTACTACCACTGGCCTAATTAACTTCACCAACACCATAAACTCATACAGGAACCAAAGGGAAACTTGTCTCTGCCACCTTTCTAGACCTATCCAAAGCATTTGACATAGTTTCCCACAATAAACTGCTATCCTACCTCTCCAAACTCAACTGTGACAATTTCACCCTACAATGGTTCAGTAGCTACCCAGACAACTGCTCTCAATATGACAAATGGCTCAACTCCCTATCTCCCTCTCCCCATCAAATGTGGTGTACCTCAAGGCCCCCCTCTTCAGTATCTTTACAAACCAACTCCACTTAGCAACCACAAAAGCCGATATAGTCCAATATGCAGATGATACTACCCTTATCTGCTCTGCACCCAACATCCATCTTCTACAAATCCAAGCCCAAGAATCCTTCACAGAGATAGAAAACTGGTTAAACAATTCCCAAATGAAACTAAACCCTAAAAAAAATACAACTAACGCTATTCCACCCAATAAAGACTAATGACCCAGCTTCTCCATACTCTCAGCCAACAAGACCCTCTTCACCCCTGTCTCTGAGGCCAAGCTACTAGGTCTTACAATTGACCAGCAACTTAAAAACAATAAACACTTATCCCTAACCATCTCCAAAGTCTATAAAAAGCTAGGATGCCTTTATTGCAGCAACAAGTTCTTAAGCTCCGAATCCCAAGCTGTCATAGCCAGAACTCATATTTTATCAACACTAATCTATGCATTCCCAACTGCTAACAAATCTAAATAAAGCCGACTTGAACAAACTTTCAATATACTACAACAAAATAGCTAGGTTTGCAGGCAATGCTAAATCATGTTCCCACCACTGCCAATCCCTATCTAAACTACACTGGCTGGAATTTCCAAACGTACTACGCTACCACCAGCTCAACTTATCCCATCAAATACTATGCCACCCTGCTAAAACATGGAATACCCTGCCCCTAGACCTCAGGTTACAAAACCACACTACCACATTCAAAAACCTTCTTAAACCACACCTTTATGACAACCATATATGCAACTGCAATGATCCTCCATGAACCCTCATCCCACTGTAGGTTATTATTAATTGCTGACTCTGATGAACACTGTTTCACTGACATTGTGCTCTACCTATGCTAATTTATATATAGTGTAAATATCTTTCAAATGTGGGCTTACTATGAAGTCAAGTGTACATATGTGATCATATACTTCTACTACAACCTTGTTTTGTTTAACTGTTAACCTTATATCAACATATTATCTTAAACTGTCAGAGAGAAGAGAAGAGAGAAGAGAAGAGATCAGAAGAGAAGAGATCAGAAGAGAAGAGATCAAAAGAGAAGAGAAGAGATCAGAAGAGAAGAGATCAGAAGAGAAGAGATCAGAAGAGAAGAGAAGAGATCAGAAGAGAAGAGAAGAGATCAGAAGAGAAGAGATCAGAAGAGATCAGAAGAGATCAGAGGCCATTTCACTGAGGTGCTGAGAGACACAGATTGCACACACATTGTTATCAAGGCCTCATCTGCTCCATAGAGACTGAAATACATAAGTACTAAGGGCTTCCACTCCCTCAACTGCCAGATAGTGTGTAATCTCAAGGGTATTATATATAATGTCACCATGCACCACCTTGGCTATTCCTATGATTCATACATATAACACATCTGACCAATACCAATGGTTCATGTGTGGGGACTTACCACAAAGTAATCTAGTCAAAAGTGCAAACATAGGTGGGGTACACAAGGCCACAGACACACATACCATGCAAGCTGAAAGCAAACAATGTATAATCATGTGACTATTGTGTGTTGCAGGTAAAGTTGGAAAAGTCTTATCTGTAACTCCCAGGCCATGTCAGAGGTGGCATATAACACTACCCATGCATAAAAAAATGTAATATCATTTTATGTCATTTAGCATGAGTAAGGACAACTGAATGGATAACACCGCTGCCTTAAAACATCAGACAGGGAACTGCAATATGCACCAGACTCCTATAGCAAAATCTTTATCTTATGAGCTAAGTTGGATCATATGACACTGTGGAAACAGCTATAGCTGCAGGAAAAAATCCTAGTGGGGTGAAACAGAGCAGCAGAACCATAAGTGGAAGAGCCTGTGGTACATTCTGAGTATAAAAAGGCAGCAATGGTACTACATGCAAAATGTCACAGCACTGGTGATGAGGTGGTATCTGGTACATGGCTATAGACCATGACAGTGAAAAACAAAGAGTAAAATGAAGCATGCAATATAAACTCCAGACTATGCAAGGCAGTACATGAAGTGGCCATGCTCTGCATCAGATGTAACCATACCCATGCAGGTTAGGGGATGAGTGTGCCTTTCTTTCACAGGTGGTTGGGGGAGGAGGGTCAGTGATAGCAACACTATCATATGGGGCACCGTCTTTAGAGGTGAAAGTGGTGGACACTTATTCTGCTAACAGGTTGTGAGTAGTTATGGAAAAGATCCACTCGTGGTTGAGGATTAGCTGAAATATCTTGATCTTTAATGAAACACACTGTGGTGTTATCCATTCTCAGGGTTTGATGCAGTCTGTGGCAGGGAAGGAGTAAAACTACAGGACCAAGTGCATAGACCCTGATGGAGTGCCCCATCATTGTCCATTTCCTGAGCAATGACCGCAAGCAGGACTGGCACTCATTGTGACCACAGGTGATAGCAACAGTTTAGAACTATGAGAATGTTAGCAAGCAGTGTAATGAGGAGTCCCAGGTGTTGAACTTCATCACTGCTTACAGTTGTGAGACAGCCGGCACCTAGGAGTGGCAGGTTGTATGGTAACAGCTGAAAGTGAAGCTGCCTCAGCAATAGGCTGCAGAGTGTGTGTAGTGGTAGTATGTGCACAACCACCTCATATATGGGCCCCTTTTTATAATCATGCACTGAATGGCCTGAAGAGGTTGATCTGATAGCAGTTGTCATGTGTCTCATTAAAGCACCCACAGAGACCACATTTGCCACCACAGACCTTGCCAGCAACACATCTGTCGGTACCTGTACTCCATGTCATTATGCAGGTATTGTATATCATTGTGCATGACACAGAACACGCTCATATTTTCCACAGTGCTGTTGGTAGCAGTTACCTGCACTTGGATCACTGACCTGCACACCTGTTGATTTATGCCAAGTATTGTATTCAGATGAAGGACTTATCTGAAGTCATGGTGACATTGTGAAACCTCTATATTTCCCCTGTGGTTGGTATGTGCACCTCAGAACAATGGGAATGTCATAGACTGTGTGGGCTTGGTAATCTATGGGGAGTTTGGGTGGGACTAATAGATACAGAAATGCTGTCTTTAACTGGCAATTTTGTGGGGACAACATCAACCTCCACAAACCCTGTGATGTTGGAGATGTGGCTGAAGTCTTCCATGATAGTAGTACAGACTGTGCCATTGTAGCATCTAACTGTGCCATATGTAAGTTGCCATCATTAGCAGCCACATCAGACCAGTAGACATCAGGCGTTGGCTGTACTGTTGTGCTGGTCTCTTCACCAGAAGAATCAGTGAAAACATGAACACATGCTGTCATTAGCAGCATTCTAGCATATGCTTACATTCCAACCCCCTGTGACATGCACAGTGGTAAACAGGAATGCATCTATATAGCATATGGAGAGATACATACCTTGAGGTGTGGAGTATTGCAGTTGCAGCCCAGATGCTGAGCAATAGTTGGTACTTTTGCATCCTGGACAGTGCTCAGACTGATACTCGCACCTCAACCCCAGAAAAGGTCTTCCAGAAGATCTAAACTGTAGCAAGTAGAGCATACAAGTGCCAGGCTACAGTTAAGCTACTAACCATATTAATTTAGCAGCCCTAATATCAGGCAGAACTGCAGAAGTGAAGTCCACCATTTTGCTCATGCCTAGTTATCAGTTCAGAAGCACTGCTAACCATGGACCTGGACAGTTTCTTCCAGAGACATCCACCCTCCACCTCACCATAGTTATGGTACTGCTCTGATGTACCTGAAAGGACTGATATTTAGAAGGTCCATCATAAATGTAGTGCACCGTACTGCACTGTACTATATAGATTTGTATTGGGTAATGTTAACCTGGCACATTCCCTACTGCCACTTGGCTGGTGTTGTTATCTTAACACCTTCAACCAAACCACCCTCAGGTAAGAGAGTCTCCTTTTTCAGATTGGGACAACAGAACTTTTTCCAACTGTCTGAGCTACTTTTGTGATAGTGGTTCATTTCCTGGGTGGATATGTCATTGCAATGTCCTCAGCCTTGACTTTTGCATGAAGTATGAATTGGATACCCTTTGCTATACCTGTTGTTGCAGAGCCTTATTGTGGCTGCACACAGTATTCACATCCTGCACCACTTCCTGCATTAGCAGGTCATTACCTGCACCACTTCCTACTTCAGCAGGTCATTATACATATGACCTTCAGCAGGTTTACCTGAGATGTGTGTATGTTGTGCATACACCCAGGCTAGAGTAACACCTTTCTATTCCTATCAGTGAACTTTCTCATTTGTTGCCTTGTACACCTGTGGAATATACATGTCAGTGAATGCTTGTGTCACACATTCTCTGAAATCCATCCATCTGTGGCCAGTTTCTTTTTTCCTACCATTCCGCGGCACCTTAGCCAGCCTCTATATTGCTGTGTGCAATAGCCCTATTGGGTCTGTACTCCCCTTCCCACATCTGCCTATTGAATCCATGTTACCTCCTCACCCTTACAATGTGTTGCCATGGCTACCTTATGTACAGGGATCTTCAAGTTGCTTGTGTACTGTAATTCTGTAGGTGAATGATGCCTATGGTCTGTACCACCATCACAGCTAGACTTGAGAATGACAAGCCATTTTGCTGTGTCATAATCAGACATTTCATATGTGTTGATTAAACTGTTGGGGGAGATCATCAGGCAGGTTTTCTGTCTTTGGTATTTGTATATCCACTTCCAGAGCTGTATTCCACAGATTGTTGTCTGTAATTCTTCTCACACAAAAGGGCAGCCATGCTTTATATCAGAGCCTCATAATACGATAATTGTGCTAATGAGACAAATTAATGCCAATGTCTCTGAATCACATCCAGGACACAATGCACAGCTCAGCCCAACTGTTTCTATCCATGTCTGAGATGACTATAAGAAACAATGTGAGCAGTCAGTCTTCACATGCAGCATGTAATGGCCAGTAGAGTTGTAGCACTGCACTATGAATTTTGGTAGTACCCATTGGTGCAGTGCATCAAGCATTATATATGATGTCCAAATATGTGTCTATGTGCATGGAGTTAATGTTTTGCTCAAGTGAACCTGTATACTGCACAGGGCTATGAACTGCTCTGGTATGTCAGGAAGAGCAAAAGTGTCTTGTTTTTCATGCAGAGGGATTTCTCTGTGGTTGCCTGGCATAAACCCAGTCTGTTTTTACAGTTTTGGAGCACTAATCCAGCTTTCCTCCAAAATAGGAGGGCCTCTCCTACACCCTAGTGAGAGTAGAGTGTAGCTAAGGACCTATCGGAGTAGTGATTGTTGGCTCAGGGCCCAGTGTAGTGTGTTACTATTGGTTAGAGTGCTTGAAATCAGTTTAATTTTGTTTACCAAAGCTGCACAGAGGTTAGCAAGAAGAAAGCAATCTTTTGTGGTATCCGAAGTATCCATTGCTTGCTACTGAAAAATAAGTATCATTTTTACTTTATCTGCACATCTTGCATTATATTTTACTGTGTGCTGTTTTTGAACTGTATTTTACTGTACTTTTGCTGTCTCCTCACTTTTAGCCTAGTATAGACTTGGTTCAGATTTACTAGACCCAGTCTGTTTTTAGTTTCTGAGCACTAATCCAGCTTTTCTCCACAAAAGAGGGTCTCCCTTACATCCTAGTTAGTGTAGCTAAGGACCTATCTGAGTGGTGATTGTTGGACCAGGGCCCACTCTAGTGTGATACTATTGGTTAGAGTGTTTGAAATCAGTTTAATTTTGTTGCCACTTGTTGCCCACATTAGCACGAGTTTGCATGGAGTGCACCACCCGCATAACCTCGCACTACCGGGCAGTGAAGGATACCATTGGCGGTTATAAATGCAAACTCTTAGATAGATAATTTTCCCTTAGTCAACTGCTTGTGCGCCATCTGAGGTTTCTCACTGTTGTGCTTCACTGCTCAGTTAGAAACTCAGCTGAGTCTCTGAGGTTCCTCCACAAGTCTTACCCATTAGGCCCCCTTGCAGTTTAGAACTTTTTATTGTCCCTTAGCCATACCTGGTCCTAATAGTCCCCTCCCTGTCATTGAACACAGTACTTCACCTAGCATCATTAAAGGACAATTTCCCACCATTTCTCCAGCCAACCTGATTGACATGGGCATCCTAAGGCAATGTAGCAATTGCCTCATGTACACTGATAACCCATTTCTCCTAATTCACGCTAATCCAATATGTGAGAGGTGCATCTGTATTAAGAATCTAGAATCTAGCCTCTCTCTCATTCACAAATCCATATATCAGATACTAAGCAGGTTGTCAGCTCACACACTTCACCTCCTGCACCACCCATGCATACAACACCTAAACCTACATACACAGGTTATCAGTAGAAGCCTACCTAAAGAACAGAGACCTCCCAAACATATGCAAACTTCTCTTAATACATTCCCAACAAATCACAGTACACATACAAATACATGCATCAGAGTCTTACCAAACATGCCCCTAAGGCAAAACACAAAATCAAATGTTTTAGTCATAGGTGACTCCATTGTGAGACACATGGATGTCCCACTCATAAAGTTGGATAAGGAAAAGGCCACAGTCAGCTGTGTGTCAGGTACCAGGATATACCACATCACACATGCACTCAAGTCTGTCAACAGCAGGCACTGTTATAAATCTGTCATAGTTCATGTTGGTGTGAATGACTTGAGATGTACCTCACTGGACTATATGAAGAGAGACATGACTGAGCTCTCTGTTTATGTGTCCTATGCGAGTATGTTCCTAGCCTTAAGCAGCATTCTACCTTCACCAATGATGATGATGACTTAATACAGACAAGAAATGACTGATGTCAACAATTGGCTTAGCTTCTGGTATCATTCTAAGGGGATCCAGCACCTCTCAGCCTGGGATGATATGGTCGATAGGCCATGATGCTTTTCCAGAGATGGTCTCCACGTGTAACCTCTGGGCTTTTGGCTACTGGCTAAGGTTCTTGCCTCCCCCATAGTGCCTTTTTTAGGCAATGTCACAAAAACAAAATTCCTGATGTAAAAATATCCTCAAAAAACAGCCTTACAGTTATGCTGTTAAATGTTTGGGGTCTAAATTTTGAACTGCACTCAATGGAAGCACTCCTCACCTTGGAAGATGCGGACATCTATGCAGTCATAGAGGCCTGGTTCAAGCCCATGAAGAGCACCCCAGCCATACCAGGATATAATGTCTTCCACATGTTCAGACCACAAAATGAATGCATGAAAAATAAAGAAAGTGGAGTAACAATATTCATCAAAGATAAATATACCTCTAGATTGGTTAAACAGAATGATTCTGTAGAGTTATTCCATGTGCAAATAACTATAAGAAAGATCCATCTCCAAGTTATCTTCAGCTATAGATCCCCCTCCATGAACCATGATATCCTCACTGCCTACTTTGATCTACTTGAGTCACTCAAAATACAACAAAACACCCTGGTTTTGGGTTACTTTAATTACTCATTCATAGACTGGGTAAATTACTCATGTACAAACACACTCGGCCATAGGTTGTGGAACTTCAGTAACTCAAATGCCTTGGAACATATAGTTGTCACCCCCACAAGGGGCACCAACATTCTATATTTGGTACTCACCAAGATGGTAGAACAGTGCACCACCACAAGTTTGTGGCGCTCACTGGTGATGTCTGATCATAAATCAGTCTCTTCCTATGAAACAATAGCATCAGACCTCCCCTCAGGAAAAATTAGGCTAAAAAATGTTTCCAAAGCCAACTACAGCCTCTTACAAGAAGGCTTTCATAGCTTCAAAGTTCCTGTCCCCACTGATGGCAAGGACACCTATACTGGGAAATACACCAGTGCATTGTATAAACATCTATACAATTGTATTGACTCAGCCATTCCTGATAGGACCAAAGCAAGATCTTGAAGAAAAAAACAAGCCTGCCTGGTGGACATCCACCATAAACAGGTTGTATAATAAGAGGAAGAAATTGCTGTTTAAGAGCAAGGAGGAATGATCTCAGAACTGTAAGCACACAATTCTCAGCTTGAGCAAGCAAATAAAACATCTTGTGCAGTCTTCTAAAGCTAACTATGAATGTCGATTAGCATCCCTAGCTAAGGATAACCATAAGGCATTCTTTAGTTACATCTGAAACCTTAAAGGAAAAGCCCATATTTGCACTGAACTGGTAGTGAATGGTACCATATATACTGAACCAGTGGAAATAGCTAACCTGCTAGCGGACAGGTTCAGTGACCCCAGTCCTCACCATGTATACCCCAAAACATTCCTACCACCTACTCTCCATCTAGTATCTCTAAAGAGCAGGTCTTAATCATTGTCCCCAAGGCTAAACACACTGCCTGTATAGGACCTGATAACATCCTAGGCTGCATTCCCAATGGTTTAAAAAGGAGTTAGAAACACCATTGGGTATTCTTTTCAACCACAGCCTAAGCACTGGTTTTGTCCCTGCTGAATTGAAAACAGCTATGGTCAGCCCCTTGCACAAGGGGGGCTGCATCCACCAAGCCTGGAACTATAGAGCCATTAGCCTAATCAGCCTTATCTGCAAGGCCATGTAGATAATCATCATGGACCTTATCAACAAGGATATACGAGACGTTCAAACACTTGACCTGACTCAGTTTGGTTTTGTTAAGGTTGATATTGCCTGTTGAACTTGGTAGACTTCTTTGAGACTGTCACCAAAGCCCTGGATGAAGGCAAATCTGTGCATATGTCCTACCTAGACTTGGCCAAGGCCTTTGACACAATCCCCCACTCAGGGATCATTAAAAGACTCACCCATGCATGGCCATCAGGACCTGACCATCAGACTACCACAGAAGGAGGTGTTCACCTTCCCTATTATGTCACTCCCAATACCTTGTTTATTGTCCAACCATTTCCAGCATCAGCTGTCAACCATCTGTCAGTCTGTATCTGTCTTCTATCATAGCCAGATTTTGTGTATATACTACCCCATCACTTTCTCTGCATTTTATCTTTATTTCTCTGCTCCTGTAATTTCTGTTTGCCCTCTGTCCCTTCACTAGCAAGCCTATTTCTTTATTTTGCCCACAACAAAGGTTACTCTTCCATTGTCCCTACCTGTCACTTCTTATGGTTACCATTGCATGGTTTTCTCTGCTTAGTCAACTCCTCCCCAAATTCAGTGATCAACTGGGATGGCACTTTGTCGTTCTGACTCTCTCTAGGCTATCTGCAGTGGCAACTCTGAGGTACTTCATTGCTTCCCTTACTACCCTGACTTTATCTAGTATTGCTGGCCACTATCCATTCAATTCAGCAGTAACACTGTAACTAGAAGACCCCTTTTTCATAAATGTCTTATGCATAATGCTGATAAGATCTAAGATCCAACTGTCTTATTAAATGTGCCAACTCAATTTGCAGTGTGAGCTGGCAGGTTACCGCTGAAACCAGTATTAAGTCGGTACCTTAAGGACTGGTTGCATATAAGATCAATTACTGGCGCAAACTGATGTTACATTCTGAGTACAAGAGAAGGCAATTTTTCTTTCTTAGTTTTTTTCTCTTTTAAGTCCTAAACCACTAAAATGAGTGGCTTCTACTTTAATTAATATACCATCCTTTATACCCTTGCCCTAACTTAAAATAATAATTCTGCTCTCTCTCTCTCCCTTCCCTCCTCCAGCACTGTTTTACCATACATAAACTGCATAATCCCTTCCATCGTTTGGTATTCACCTCTCACTAGACTTACGATTCTACCACATTTCATCTCCGGATAATTTAGTACCCAGGATAACTTTTCAAATACTGCTGAGTCAGTAAAGATAACTGGTGACCTTACTTCCCTCCCAGAACTTATTGGCAAGGATGTAGGCAGACAAATACCATGACTTACAAATTAATGTGTTTTGTGCAAGGAGATTAATTACAATTTAAATTTAGAAAATCGTGAGTCCATGCTTTATGGTTGTTGTGACATCCCTCCTCTGGGCCAGTAATCCAGAAGTCTCAGTCCTCACTACAGACACTGATGAGGGACGTTCACTTGAAACAAAAATAGATACACACAGTATTTCCAGATGCAGCTCTCTATACCAAGCACAATTTCCCTTAATGTAGACTTGATGTACTATCTATAGAGTTAGTCTGCCCTCCCGTGTGCGTGTTCTAGCAGCCTACCGCAGACCGTTTGCTCTCTCCCCTTCCTGTTATCACTACCCTAGAATATATTTAAACCTAAGACTGGTCCAGCTATCCCTGCTGTTTGCTATCTCCTTCTACCATTAGGTGGCAGCATCTACCAATATAAATCCTAGATATTCTTTATAATCCCAACAAGTATTATTTTTTCACAAACAGTTGGTTGTGAGTTAATATCCTTAGACTGTAAATATTTTCTCCCCCTGCTAAACCAACCCCTGTAAAGGCAACCTTCATTTTTTGGCTGGAAATATTTAGCGCATACCTTCCAACTACAGCCTTTAAACTGCTCTTTGCTGATACTTTTTCTGCCATACTCACCTCTAGTGTTCTTTCCCACTCCGTTCGCCCTACAGGTTCTCTCCTCTCCACTACCCTGCCCCCAATTCTCACCCACCTCCAGTACTCCTAGCTTTATTCCTATCTTACCCCACCCTCTCACCCTAATTACCCAACACCAGCTCCCCCCCTTATTACTCCTCCCACCTATAGCCATCCTTCTTAAACTCTGTAATCTGTACTCCACCCAATAATTATATTCCCCTCCTCTTTCTTTAAATCTCTAGAATACCTTCATCACTTTTTAAACCCTTTCTTCTTCATAGCCTTCTCTATTTTTCTAACCACTCATACCACTCTCTCTTTGCTCCAGCATACTCTCTTCAAGTTATCACACCCTCCAGTCCTCCAGCCTCCTCTTTATGTTCCTACTTTCCTTATATTATGCTACCTCATATTCCTCCTATGCTTGTCCAATACCACCTACAAAGACAACTATCATACAAACCCACCTTCTCCCTCACTCGTACTCCCATTTCCACATCTCCTCTTCTCTCATTCAGCCCAACCCTCTGCACCTATTTCACCTTAAACTCTTCTCCTCTAAAGTCAAGACACTGTCACCTGCTCCAATCTACAATCTACCCAAATTCATGCCTGGCAGACCAATATGGCTAAAGGATATTGCCTTCAACAACCTAGCCCAAGCTGGTGATATCCATCCTAACCTTGGTCCTACATCCTTTATTAACAACACTCATCCCTTACCCTCTTCCTCCTATCTCAACACCCAAAAGATTTTTACAATTAATGCACAAAGTCTAAACAACAAAGTACACCAATTTCAAGCTTGGTTAAGCCATAACCAACCAGATATCTTTGCCATCTCCAAACCTGGCTCAAGCCCTTTATCTCCAACTTTGATATTCTGCCCTCAGGATTTCATTGTCTCAGAAATGACCGACTAAATAAAAAAGGTGGAGGCACTGCTGTAGTCTACTCCAACCTTCTTACCTTAATTCCCCTCCAAATTCCAATTCCTCAATTCCAGAACACTGAACTAACTGCTGGAATTCTAAAACTAAATAAACATAAAAATATCTGTATCATTGCCCTATATATCTCACCTGGTAACAATATCTCTACACTCAAAAATATTCTCCTATGGCCCACTACTAAAATTAACTATGAAACTTATATCCTTGGTGATGTGAATATTGACTGGAATAAAATCAATTGCCCCTCTCCCTCCCTCCCTATCAGTTAACCTCTATAACGTCACTCAAATAATCCTCTCCATCACTCGACCTGACAAAATAAACCCTCGCGGCTCCACTATAGATTGGATTCTAGTCTCAGATCCAAATAAAATAACCAATTCTGGCACAATTCCTGATACCTTTAGCGACCACCTCCCAACCTTTATGCATCATTCAACTAGTTCCTCCCCACACCAGCATCAATACATTCAAACTCCTAACCTCAGTGGCTTCAACCCAACTACTTTCTCAAATACTTTCAAACAAATGAAATGGCAAATTCTAAACATACTTCCTCTTGACAAGGCTATAGAATACTTCAACTCCATCTTCCTTGATACTTTAAACTCACTAGCCCCACTAAGAAACAAAAGGATAAAAACTAAAACTGCTCCTTGGCCATCCAAAGAGACAAAACAGATTATGCACCATTGAGACAAACTATGGAAGCTTTACCAAAACAATAAACTGGCCAATACCGTGCTCCAATATAAACAACTCCACAATTGTGCAAAATGACTAATCACCAAATACAAAAAATCCTACTATATCAAACTTCAGTTCAATAACAATACAAACCCCAAGAAATTCTGGAACTCAGTAAACTCACTCCTCAATCCAGGCTCTAAGAATAATTCCTGCCCTGACCCAAGTAAATCTGACCTCGAACTAGGCTCTGAATTTAGCTCACTTTTCATAGAAACTATTACTACCCTCACCAAGACATTTCCCAATAATAACCCAACTGCTCTACACCCTCCCCCTTCTAACTCACCTCATCTGTTTGAACTCAAATCCATCTCCACTAACTTTATAAAAAAACTTTTGTCCAAACTTAAACCTTGCTCTAACACCCCCGACAATATTCCCTCTTCCTTCCTAAAATGTGCTGCTGATGGCATTGCTCTCCCAATCAGCATCATTATTAACCGAGCCATAAAAGAATCATACATCCCCAAACTCCGGTGCTCAGCTTATATTCTTCCTCTTCATTAAGGAGGAAAAATACCAGCACCTTAAACTTTTGCCCCATTGCTTTGCTCTCACCAATCTTCAAAATCCTAGAAAAATGCATCCACCTCCAACTTATGCCTTTCCTGACCCAAAACAATCTTCTCACTCCTGCCCAGCATGGCTTCCATCCAGGCCATAGCACAATAACTGCTCTACTCTCTTTCCTAGAAACTGTCAATCAAGCCCAAGATTCAGGACACTTAGTTTCTACTGTTTTACTCGATCTGTCTAAAGCCTTTGATACTGTTTCCCACAAGCACCTTCTCTGTCATCTCGCAAACCTTAATCTCTCACATAATGCTTTATCCTGCTTCTCCAGCTATCTGTCAGACAGAACACAGGCAGTCAAATGGAAGAACTCCATCTCTTCCTTCCTACCTACCCCAACTGGTGTACCACAGGGATCAATCCTTGGGCCAGTGCTTCTTAACATCTTCATCAATAACTTTCACACTGCTATTCCTGATGCTAAAATCATTCAATACACAGACAATTCAACCTTAGTCTGCTCTGCCTCAAACCTCTCTGAATTTCTGGCTAAAAACCAAACTACCTTCTCAACAACTGAAAACTGGATGCGCCAAAACCACCTCTCTCTCAATGCAAGTAAATCAAAGATTCTACTATTCCCTCTCACAAAGACCCTCTCCTATGATAAAAACAACTTCAAAGTCTATAGTCAAACCAACTCACCTATAGAAGTGGTCCCCTCTGCCAAACTACTTGACATTACTATAGATGAACACCTCAAGTTTGATATTCATATTCAAAAAAATATTAAGAAAACCCACCAAAAGCTAGGTATACTGTATAGGAATAATTGCTTTCTCTCCAACTCTAGCCTTGACTTATCTTATTCCTTCCTTATTATACAGAGCCCCTCTCCTAATCAACCTGTCCTCCTCTACCACCTCTAAACTTGAAAACTGCTACAACAAAATCTCTAAATTTGCCTCTAAATCTAAAATTACCACCAATCACTGCCTAACCCTACAACCCCTGAACTGGCTTGAACTCCCAAACTACCTAGACTATCTCCAACTCACTATTGCATATAGACTCATATTTCACCCAACAAAATGTCCCACTCTAACTAACATCCTTCCCCTTATACACCCAACAGAGCTCTCAGATCTGCAAATCAGAACTTAATTACTACCCATAAACCTAAACGCCCTGCTGGCCAACTTTTCCTATCTTTCTCACTCGGCAAAAAATGGAATTCCCTTCCCTCCACACTAAGAACCATACCAAACTCAGAAAACTTCAAAACCCAACTATTCAAACATCTGTCCACTAAATGGAAATGTACCTGCCTTCACCCACCCTAATCAAAGGGGGTTCTCTTTCTGGTTCCCAAGCTCTACAACTCTCATAGTTATCTTCCTATGAGCCTGTCGAAGCTCTCAACAATTTCTATAGCTTCTCTCTAAGCTCTCAACAACTCCAACAGCTACCCTCATACAGCCCAATCTTGTAAATATTGTAAATAGCATTCTACTGTTGATGTTTGTATGTAAAGCGTATTTACATTTTCTTAAAAGGTTTGCATGTAAACTGTTTCCACACCTAACACATATTTGTTTTCCTCAAATGAAACTGTATGATCCCTACCTTCAAGCTTAATGAATTTGTTAACTATGCATGATATTGAATGCATTTATGAGTAACTATTCTGCATAATATTATCTTTAATATTAACTATCAGTTGTATCTAAATTGTATAATGCATCTTGGAGCTTTTCTCCCCGGGCCTCTACTGAAAATGGGTCAATTCGGCCCAGTGGACTTCCCCGGTAATCAATCGGTAAATAAATAAATAAATAAATAAAGAGCACACTTCTGTCCTTGGGCTGGGTTTCCTTCTCCCTCACCAGGCCTCAAATAAGACCCCACACTGACCACCCCACACTGACCACTGTTGTAGAGTTGAGTCCTCAGCCAAGTGTTCCAAGCCAAGTCCTCCTCCTCCACCCTCTCTGTAAAACCAGTGCTCTGTGTCCCTGCTCCAAGTAGCTAACACACTCTTTGAGATTTGATTTTCACACACACACACACACACACACACACACACACACACACACACACACACACACACATGCACACGCACACATACACACTCACACACACATGGGAAAGGCTGGCACAGATTTTCCAGTTATGATCCCCCTGCTCAGAATATAAGGTAGATGCTGCCACAGAACACTCCAACCCCAGCAACTTTAAGGGTCTTATAAGGATACCCAATTATACTGAGTAAAACTAATACTAATACAAACAGTAGTGTTTGACCAATTTTGACCAATGCAGCAAGACTTTCAGGAGTGGCCACAGTATCACGAAATAAATATAAGTGCTCTCAAAGGGTAACATATTCTCTAAAAGACCAGACACAATGAAAAGTTTAAATATATTTAATAACAAATAATAAATAACAAATAATAAAAGAACATAAAAATACTAAATATCTATTTACAATAAACAACAGAGTTTCAATCACAGGGAATATTTAAAATAACACTGATGGAAAGATTCACACAGATACAGAAAAACAATACTTAACTAATCTCACTATATTTTCCTGACTGATTTAAAGAATTACTGTCCCCAGTTCATGTACTAGAGCAAGACAAGATGATGTGGGTGAGTGCTTCTTTTTTGTAAGTTTTCACAAACAGACTGCTGTGAAACTTCTGTCTCATCTAGTATTAAAGCATCATTTCAGTGCTGGATTACAGAATGACATCACATACATCTGGTCATTTGACTCTGGTTCCCACACTAACCCACTTTCTAGCAACTGAACCAGAATCTAACGCATGTGTCATAATACACAAACGCACCTAGCTTTGCTAAGATGTGTTATAGCATCTGGAAGCTATAAAACCATTTCAAAAACTTCTGCCCTTCCAGGGTAACAATTAGTTCATCCCTAAGGATAATATTGTAAGATTCCTACTCCTGGTTTTCACAGACATTTTGTCTCAGGCTGAAATCAGAACTGTAAGATACAATCTTTATGGCCTAAACCAGGTAATTTAATTTCAAACTATTTATCAAAGTTAACTGGGCTGAGATTAATTTCTTCTCTTCCAGTATCCTCTGTTACACTATATTAATTTCAACAGTTACAATACAGTCTGACATGAAGATGTATTTATTTTCTGTCCAGCAGGACCTACTGTTGGTATATTTTTAACACAAGCAGCTTTACAAATATATTTTTCAACACAAGTATCTGTACAAATCAGCTTGATATACAAATGACATATAATCCTTTACAAAACTCAACTCGCTATGCTGGCATATGTTACACAGTATCACAAAATAAATATAAGTACTCTCAAAGGGTAAAATATTCTCTAAAAGACCAGACACAATGGAAAGTTTAAATATATTTAATAATAAATAAATAATAAAAGAACATAAAAATACTAAATATCTATTTACAATAAACAACAGATTTTCAATCACAGGGAATATTTAAAATAACACTGATGGAAAGATTCACACAAATACAGAACAACAATACTTAACTAATCTCACTATATTTTCCTGACTGATTTAAAGAATTACTGTCCCCAGTTCATTTACTAGAGCAAGACAAGATGATGTGGGTGAGTGCTTCTTTTTTGTAAGTTTTCACAAACAGACTGCTGTGAAACTTCTGCCTCATCTAGTATTAAAGCATCATTTCAGTGCTGGATTACAGAATGACATCACATACATCTGGTCATCTGACTCTGGTTCCCACACTAACCCACTTTCTAGCAACTGAACCAGAATCTAACACGTGTCATAATATATATATATATATATATATATATATATATATATATACACACACACACACACACACACACACACACACACACACACACACACACACACACACACACACACACACACATAGCTTTGCTAAGATGTGTTATAGCATCTGGAAGCTATAAAACCATTTCAAAAACTTCTGCCCTTCCAGGGTAACAATTAGTTCATCCCTAAGGATAATACTGTAAGATTCCTACTCCTGGTTTTCACAGACATTTTGTCTCAGGCTGAAATCAAAACTGTAAGATACAATCTTTATGGCCTAAACCAGGTAATTTAATTTCAAACTATTTATCAAAGTTAACTGGGCTGAGATTCATTTCTTCTCTTCCAGTATCCTCTGTTACACTATATTAATTTCAACAGTTACAATACAGTCTGACATGCAGATGTATTTATTTTCTGTCCAGCAGGACCTACTGTTGGTATATTTTTAACACAAGCAGCTTTACAAATATATTTTTCAACACAAGTATCTGTACAAATCAGCTTGATATACAAATGACATATAATCCTTTACAAAACTCAACTCATTATGCTGGCATATGCTACACAGTATCACAAAATAAATATAAGTACTCTCAAAGGGTAAAATATTCTCTAAAAGACCAGACACAATGGAAAGTTTAAATATATTTAATAATAAATAAATAATAAAAGAACATAAAAATACTAAATATCTATTTACAATAAACAACAGATTTTCAATCACAGGGAATATTTAAAATAACACTGATGGAAAGATTCACACAAATACAGAACAACAATACTTAACTAATCTCACTATATTTTCCTGACTGATTTAAAGAATTACTGTCCCCAGTTCATTTACTAGAGCAAGACAAGATGATGTGGGTGAGTGCTTCTTTTTTGTAAGTTTTCACAAACAGACTGCTGTGAAACTTCTGCCTCATCTAGTATTAAAGCATCATTTCAGTGCTGGATTACAGAATGACATCACATACATCTGGTCATCTGACTCTGGTTCCCACACTAACCCACTTTCTAGCAACTGAACCAGAATCTAACACGTGTCATAATATATATATATATATATATATATAGATATATATATATATACACACACACACACACACACACACACACACACACACACACACACACATACACACACACACACATAGCTTTGCTAAGATGTGTTATAGCATCTGGAAGCTATAAAACCATTTCAAAAACTTCTGCCCTTCCAGGGTAACAATTAGTTCATCCCTAAGGATAATACTGTAAGATTCCTACTCCTGGTTTTCACAGACATTTTGTCTCAGGCTGAAATCAAAACTGTAAGATACAATCTTTATGGCCTAAACCAGGTAATTTAATTTCAAACTATTTATCAAAGTTAACTGGGCTGAGATTCATTTCTTCTCTTCCAGTATCCTCTGTTACAATATATTAATTTCAACAGTTACAATACAGTCTGACATACAGATGTATTTCTTTTCTGTCCAGCGGGACCTACTGTTGGTATATTTTTAACACAAGCAGCTTTACAAATATATTTTTCAATACAAGTATCTGTACAAATCAACTTGATATACAACTGACATATAATCCTTTACAAAACCCAGCTAGCTATGCTGACATATGTTATACATCCACTGCTTTACTTCTTCTGACATAGCTGGCAATACCTCACATCATCACAATTGTATATTCTGTTAATGTTTTCTTTTTTTTTCAGTGCAATCACAAGGTTATCAGTAGGTTGTCATGCTGATCTTCACCAAATGTTCTGATTAGCTATGAAAGTACAATAACTTTGGGATCATATGAGGATTGTCTGCTTAACCACTCTGCCTCATAGACCTGTTCTTGTTAGTTACTATTATAGTTCCAGATTTAATTCGGCAGCATTACTAAACATCAAGTAATGCTGTTATGCTTTGGAAAGGTATCGCTACATTGCTCTGAAAGCACGTTAATTCAGCACACTGACCCTCACACATGATAATACAGTTATTTCATAAAGTACTCTCTGTACATACTTACTGGCATCTAGAAATATTTTTTATATGCATTTTTGCAGACTGGTAGTAACCACTTGGTATTAATGAATTGATATGAAGACCAAAACTAGGTCCTGATTCACTTTGATTGTTTTGCTATCACATTTTAGCCTTCTACAAAATCACATTGACTTTCCATTGTAATTTCAGTTAACCAAAATCAGTGTTTTTTCCTTTTCTGTTGATAGATAAACATTGTTGTAGATAAACACTTTGCTCAATTCCTTCTGCTTTTCAAAGACCTTACTGCATACTTACTCACTTTTACATGGATTTATTGTATTCAGTTTATTCTTATTAGCGTAACAGATTTTTGGTATCAGCAACTGCCCAGTCTTATTTCAGCTAACCACAAACTTCTGAGCAAGGCTATACAATACCTGTATCATCTGTTGCTCTTAGACAACACCATTCAGAGTTATGTTGTCTCCCACTATGAATTTTTGAAGAAATCAAATTACACTATTTATAAGTAAAACTGGTTTACTGTTTCTAGTCATTGGCAGGTGAATACTTCAGTGGACTTCATTCCCTGTCATGATATGCATATACTAAATTGGGTCCTTTGGTCCTGGCATGGTGCTAATTTTATGTTTTACAGTAATGTGCATATAATTTATTGAGTCTGGGCAATAGCAGTTGCTGAATGGATACATGAAGTGTTTCACTTAAATCAGAGTGCTTAATTCAGTCAGACTACTAATGGAGCATAAATCTCATAAATTATATATTTCTATACAGAGTTGCTGTATGGACTTAGCATCATTTTTTGAAAAAGTACTTTTATTTCTTCTTAACTTAAAATGAAATAAACTGTCTGGTAAGGATATGTAGGGACAGCATGGAATATGTAAGGAATGATAAACCTCAGTCAGGCTTACAATCTGTACTTTTTTAACATTAATACTCAAATTCCTGGAAATAACTTTATTGCAAATATATAATCAGATTTAACAGCATCATGTTACATTATGTATGGATTCAGCATTTTCATTTTCATCAACAGGCAGTACTTCATCTGCAGGTGACAGGAAACACTTACATCTTCTCATCTTACAGACACATATGACTTTTACACGCTTCTGCCTGAGGCATTCTTTTTGCAGTGACAGATAATCTGCTCCCTCACCATGTTAATAACTAAGGATGCTATAGATGACTTTCTCCTCTTTTCAGCTGGCTAAGGATACTATAGAAGACTTTCTCCTCTTTTCAGCTGGCATCTGTGGTTCTCCAGTCTGTAGCCCATCCATATCCAAAAAAGCAGGTTTAGGACAAAGGGAAGGGATTTGAGATGGAACTGAAAAATATGAATGTTTAATGAAATCTAATGATTTCTAGAGGTGGATCTAATATTAAAGGTTGAATTTTTTTGGTCTGATGAGTTGAATTTGACTAACAGATAAAAAAGATGGCCAATGACAAAATGTCTTAAATGTGACTTTCCATGTGAGAAGAAGCCCCCTCATTTTCATCCGGGGGACATAATCCTATGCTGCCCAAAGCTGTTAATATAATCTACTTCAAAACCACTATAATTCAGCAGGAAAAGGTAAAAATCTTTCTGGATTCCACATTGCCTTGTCAGTTGATAGTAGTATTTGCCCACTTTCCCTTCAGACAGGTAGCCTACTCCCCTGTCTGATAATTCCATATTCCTGCTTGTTACTCACTCTTAGGTGTACTACTTCAGTGTGTACTACTTCAGTGTGTACTACGTCAGTGTGTACTACTTCAGTGTGTACTACTTCAGTACCATTATCATTATCAGTTTTGTCTGCTATATAGATTTGCAGTCAAAAATGGGTAAGTTTTGCTGCTGTGTGCATAGCTGCTCTCTTCCCCATGACACAAAGGCTTATTTAATGGAGTATGTATGAGTGGGTTCATAGGTTAGTACTAGGCTAGCTACTCTTGTGGGCCATTTTAAGCCTAAACAGTTTCTCTTTTGGTGCTTCAGTTAGCATATCCCATTGGTTATAGATTTGCCTTACCTGTCCTATAACTGATAATTATATATTACCCCTAGTGAGAATAACTGGGATCATACTATGAATAATTTGTGGGGACCCCACCATGCATGGGATAAAGCATTTAGGAGCTGCCTCTCTCCATGAGGAGAACAGGGAGCAGTCCTGGGGTATATTTTCCCATCCATAGATCTAACTTGCACTTGAATATGGACAGGGATGAGCTTTGTTTTGCTTCATCATACAACCTATGCCACCACTCACAAACCTTGGCCCCTCTCACCACCCCAGGATCCTCTCTACACTTCACTAGGCATGCCTTCCCCATTCTAACCCCCTCCTTCTGGCAATCCATTCCACCACTCAAAACAGAAAACACCAACTTAATCACATTCGGAAATGACCTTAAAAACACCTTAAAGTCCAAGCCACGTACTCCTGTCACTCTAATGGTCACATTACACAGTTCAGCCCTAGTCCTCCTTCCTTTCCACCTGTTTAAATGTGAATACTTTTACATATATTGCAAGAGTGGGCTGCCTTCACCAACATCTTACCTAACCTATTATTTATTCATTTTATCTTCTTTAATTCTTTAGAATGGATAGCCAATATATTGCTAATCCATCTGCTTTTCCATTTCATTTTTTTGTTTACTGACTATACTGTGCTATAAACCATTAGAGGTATTTTGGTATTTGTGATTGCTTTTGAAATTCTACTGTCAATGCTTTGTCTTTAACCTTTTTTGTAATTGTTTTGTGAACTTCTTTCTTTAAGCTGGGCTGTGCCTGCAAATGTTAACTTCTGATCAGTGTACTACCCAAATAAACACACACGCACACGCATGCACATATGCACACACACACACACACACACACACACACACACACACACACACACACACACACACACACACACACACACACACACACACACACACACACACACACACACACACACACACACACACACACACACACACACACACACATACACACACACATCTATATATATAAGGCGATACAGTGATACAAGTCCTTTGCTTAATTCTAGATATAAGCCTTCAAGCAATTCAAAATGCTAGCAAAGACTATAAAGTTCTCATCAATCATCACACCAAGAAAATACAGCCATACTGCAACAATACATCAAGGACAAACATTTAAAGGTTATGGAATAAATACTATGAGGAAAGGAAAATAAAGTGGCCATGTACTTTTACGGTACCTCACAATCATATTATTAAATTTTATACCTTAATATGTTACTGCGGCCTTTATTGCACATGCATAATGCCAAGCTACACGTCTGAAGGATGGGTAGATGTTCCTACAAACATTTACTTGATTACAACTGTAGAAAATCTTGTTCCTGCCTTGGAGATACAATCCAGCTTTTAAGGCTTGGAGCAGGTCACTACTTCAACAAGTGTCTGCCACTGACCCAGCTGAATAGGCTGCAGATGCAGCAAAAATCTCTCAAAGAATGAGCTCTGATAAGTTCTTGCAAAGGCGCACCAATAAATTTATAACAAGAATAGAACAGGAAGTTCAAATTGCTCAGGTGTTTGATGACGCAGACAGGGAGGATGCGTGTGCACATCCTTGGAGGGGGGGTGCATGCACGCTTGGATCACACTCACAAGGTTCAGTTTCTCTGATGGAGAAGGGGGAACCAACTGCACTGTGCTGCCTGAGGAGGGGTGGGCCATCCTAATAGTATCAATCCATTATGGAAGTGAGGGTCAGTCCAGTGCTAACAGGCCTCTTACTCATTCTGCACACTGGGTGATAATGGATGGCTGCATTGGGTGGGGTATAAATTAAAGCACTCTCTCAGGAGCATTATGACTCTACATTGATATGTTTTGATCTCTTCACTTATCCAAAACAGCTAATAATCAAGTAGGAGGAGCTTCAAGGGTGGTTGGTTGAGATCAATGTCAGTATCACTATTTGACATACCTCCTCCTTATCATTAACAATATCTAACAATAATATAGGGACAGCAGACAGTACACATATACCCTGAAATGTTTGAAGAGTAAGCTTTTACACCACTGAAATAACTGTGAGCACATATATATTAGCAGAATGTTTGACACAATGCCAACATCTGCCATACACTGCATCAAAAGCAACTTGTAAGGATAAAAACAAATGGCACGAAGTGTTTTATGCATAGATGCATTACGCAATGAGAAACAATGGGAATATGTGTTAGAAAACATTTAACTAATTCTTCAAACACAATGTAGTGCCTATGTCTGAAACTCATTTCTTCCATTCAGGACATTCAGTGATTAATGGCAAAATTAATGATTAAAGTGTGACAAGTGTTAGAGCTTTTTTCTGAATTCATCTGAAAAGGCATCCATTTAACTTTTTGTAATTAAATCAAATACTTCTTATAAACAAAATTAGAGACTGACCCATTCACCAGCTGAATATGCTCCTAAACTGTGACATCATCACCTGACTGTAATAATAATTGCAAAAATCAACCCAAGGAATTTAAATTATACATAATAAATACATTTTTTTGAAAATAATTTAAAAAATATGTTAAGATGTCATTTTCCACTTGAAGAAAGTAACTTCTGCACTATAGAAGCCATGTACAATAAGAATATATTTCTATATATTTTACATACTATTTGAACTGATATTAAAATCACAAGGTTTAAGCCAGACCATGTTTTCCAAACTAAAGCTTTTGCCTACATCTAATCTCTTTAAATTCTTAAATTTCTAAGTCACACTACATTTTTCATAACTAACAGTTAAAAACTTTGCTCCACCTGTTGGTCTAAGAGTTTCAGCTTCTTAGTGTATTTATTTATTCATTTGCCTACTGCATAATCTGATTAGGCATTGTACCTTTTCAGAAGGGCCAAGGGGGAAAAAGCTCTACACAGATGACATGACACAGTTGACAAATGACAAATTTATTATAAAAAGATATTTAGGTTAATAAAGTGACTGTGTGTGTGTGTGTGTGTGTGTGTGTGTGTGTGTGTGTGTGTGTGTGTGTGTGTGTGTGTGTGTGCATATTGTTGAACCCAGAAAACTGCCATCATGACCAATCGTGCCAGCAGTTATTTTGTGCATGATCACAGTAAAGAGAGGATTTGGATATTCTCCTAGCCCCCCCTGTTAGAATATATAATTAGCAGGGGATGTGGAGGGAGGGGCTTGCCCCCTTCAAAAGAGAAGAGTTTTTGTTTTTCCCTTGGCTTTCGATCAGTTGCTGATCAATGAATCATGTTAGATCTTATATATTTATACATGTCCATCTGAGTGAATCACATATGGTTGCATTTAGTTTTATACAGTGTGGGTAAGATGGGGTGTGCAGGAAAATTAATGTTTGAATAATAAAATGGTGATTGTGATGATATACAAGACTGTGTTATAAGAGATGTAAATATATAATTCTTTATGATTTAGGATTTTAGAGTAAGGAGACAGATTGAGTGGTGTGCATGTTTTGTGTTGTCTGTGTTCTGTGTCGTTTTGTCTTGTGTAGTGTACTGTTAGGGAAAGAGGTTTTAGTAATGTAATGTGTAGGGTTATAGCTAGGGGCAGGGGTGGGGTAAGGGTTACAGTTGGGGTTAGCACACATGAGTAAGTTGGTGCATGAGTTATTCATTGTTTTGTGATTCTGTCTTTTTGGTTTTACCATTTGTAATTCTCTCTTTTCAGTTTTTTACTTTTCTGACATAATCATATATATGTATATGTAGGAGTAATGTAGTTAGTAGGATCCATGATCATTGTCTATTTGTGAATGATTAAATACATATAGTTTTAAAAACATTAATATACATAATAAGTAGGCAGAATATATTCATCCATAAGGTACACACATACCAGTTTATGCAACTATATACAGAAATACTATAAATATATATATATATATATATATATATATATATATATATACACACACACACACACACACACACACACACATATATATATATATATATATACACACACACACACAAACACACATACACATATATGAATATATATATATATATATATATATATATATATATATATGCAAATAAAGTATACATGATGGTTTTGTAATCGCCTGGAATTCCTCCATTGGGTTGAATTCTAAAATAATTGTGGGTACATTGTCTAAGGAAATGAATCAAACAATTTTGTTGTCAGAACACGATGACAGCATGAGGTATGAAGTCCACACTGACTATCTGTGTGCCTAAAAGTTGTTCTGGCTTGTGATGCATACAGTGATTAGGGGAACCTTGACTTGATGTTGCACAGCTAAAGTGATAATGTCTGTACTGAAACTTAGCATATGGGAGATCTTAGAAAAATAGTGGCGTTCCAATTTCTGGGATTATTAGGTGAGAGAGTGGCACACAACAGCTGGAACTGATAGCGGATGCAGGGGCATTATATTTAGCTGTAAAATAGTAGCTGTATGCAATTCTGGGGAGTGGCTGAACAGAAAGAGAAATCAGTAATAAGACATACTGGGAGATCTTGACCCCTAGATCCCATACTATGTCCTGTAGGAAACACTGTAACAGAGAAATTGAAAGAAAAGATGGAAAATGGAAGGAAATAATTAAGTTCTGATAGTTACTACTTAAGCTTAAGAAGTATGAATAGGGTTAAGTATTAATATAGATAAATAATATGTCTTTAGCAACATCTAGATTTTATTTTTTTGTCCAGAATGTTTAAATCTTGGATAAATGGTGTTACAATATTATCTTTTAATAGCTACAAAGGAAATCTATAATATTACTTTGAACACACTCCCCAGGATTCATGAAACTCCATGCAAGAATAAGACTTTTCTTGCACGGAGTGGTTTGTGTCCAAAATAGCAGCGCGCCTTGCATATGCATGAAGGTGAGCTGCTATGTAATCTAAACTGACATGAACCAGGAGCAAGTGCAGGGGGCTTGTGTCAGCAGTGCCTGCACATTTAACACAACTCCTTTGCTCAGAAAGTGCCGTACAGCACTTTGTGACACAGATGAGTGTTAATGTATCTAATATTAGAGCCTGGCTCTAATATTATATACTAAACCAGTGTCCGCAGACACTGAAAAGTAAGTAACTAACATTTCAGTGTCCGCACACACTGAAAACAAAAACAATACAAAACAAAACACAAACACCTAGAAGGCAGCAGCCTTCAAGTGCACACTCCTGAATGTATGCACTCTTGCCCTACATGCATGGAAGCAGTAGGGCAAGAGGAAAGCAATAAAAATGCAAAAACATGTTTTATTCATCAAATAAATCTGAAGTTTAAGCAGTGTGCAGCTTGTTTGCATGGAGAGCTGCTATACTTAGTCTGGCTGAAATCCTGAAAATGATAGACAAGTGCTACTGTGGTACAAAATGTCATCAAGTGGCTGTAGCATAGTGGTACTGCCATAGTTTGGCATGTAGAACATGCTTGTTTTGAATCCCCTCCTCTGTCACTTTATTTACAAAGTTTTAAGGAACTTAATTGATAGATGTCAATCATATGGCTCATGTATAGCACAGTAGGTGTGGGAATATGCAAAATATAACTGTAAAAAGTTTGTGTCTTTCGGCTTTTCCCGGTTAGGGGTCGCCACAGCGGAACTCCGGTCCGCTAATGATTGGTAGTTTATTTTTACGTGAGGCGACAATGCTACCGCAGCACCACCACTGGAGATTATATTACTTTTTAAATTTAATGAAAAAAAATAATTTTAAGCAATGCTTTGCTAGTGCAAGCATTGCTTACCAGCTTTCATCTGTGCTTACCTGGCGTAAGGATAGCTATGCGGATTTACACGGAGCTAAGCATAGTTCACCATATTAAAACTGGCCAATCAAGATGAAGTACGGGAACTGCCGTATTTAAACTGCACAGGTTGGAATACAGCCATAACCATTTGGGATTGCTCACAGCAGGACCAAAATGTCTGTTGTCAGTGAAGGTGTTCGCTTCTGAGCACAACGTTGGGGCATCCAGGAGTCCAGGGTCATGGTTGGGCTCCTAGCACAAAAACATGATGGCAGGCTGCTGCAGGGCCAGTACCAGAGCTCACAGTACAAAGCGGAGGCCTGGGACTAGCTTGCACGTGATCTCACCAGTGCCACTGGCCACTGGCATACCCCATACTGGTGAGCAGGTACATCACCACCATAACAACCTGAAGTAGAGGAGGGGTGCACTCTTAGACCAGTGGATCCAAGAAGCCCGAGTGCAGGATGTCCCACCTGTCTGTAAGTATGCAGTCTTATGTATCTCTAACTAAATATGGAAAAAGTTAAACTTGTGACTGTGCAGGTGTGATTAATATGTGATGTCTCCCCATACAGCTGCTGCAGAGAGGTCCCAGAATGTTGAGGCTCATGCCCCGTGACTGGCCCAGCTGGATCAGCAGTATGGTGAGAACAGAATACCCCCTAATATTAGCAGTAAGAAATCAAAATGATAGTAATGGTAGTACTGCCTAAATATATAATTGTGCTGTAAAAGTCAGGAATAAATGCCTGTGTCAGGCTGCCAGCAGTACAATGGAGTATTCCCAGCTGCTGTGTAATACAGATGTCAGTAGCAAACAAGGTACAATATGCAGGAGAGGAATATTAGAATATGTATGAGTGTGTCTGAGTGAACCTGCCTAGAAAATGGCATGTCAGGGCTACTGTAACACTTATAAATGACAAGCATTCCCCTGTGCAGATCATGCAGGAATAGTAATTGTGGATTTTTGAGTTGTACACAGATATGTATGTCAAAACTAATATAGGTGATCCCAAACACTGGTGTGTGTCATCTCACTTGTACCCGAAAAAGTCCTGTAGAATGCATTAACTGAGGTGAACTGATGTAGTACTGCTTGTCTGCATACTTTAGAATGGGCATGTCAAATAACTGAAGAAAAATTACAGTACATATTTCCATCTGAATGTGTTTTACTTGTTTGTCTGCCAGCATTGTCCTGTGTTAACCATTCAATTTCAGCTGTATGTAGCTGTGAATGTACTGAAAATGTATAAGTCTAACAGGTGCAGACTTAAAACCTACACTGTGTACTCAGGAATCTAAATTGCAGTATGTAGTAAAACAGTCAAATGTGCAATCCTGCTAATGTGCACATGTTTCACAAACAGTGACACCAATGTCTGTTGTGTATGCATAATTTGTACTGAAAATGGGAAACAAATAATCCAACGTTTCATAATAAAAGTACTGTGAGCAAAAATATGTACTAGATAGAAATATCACAAACAACACACAACACCCTCCCAGTAGCTCAATCTGATAAGGACTAGGCCTGTAGTTCAATTTTGCACACAAACCATGGTTCAAATCCAGGGATGGCTACTAACATCTCAGTCTGGTTCTACCTGACTAATTCTTTACCTCTTCTGCACTTTCCGATTACTTTACTTTCTCTCTCTCTTTTCTGAGTCTGCATCAGGCTATCTCCTTTCAGAGTTTCTTGTTTCTTCTTTCCCCTATGTTAATCTTTCTCATCCATTTTTTTCTCTTTTTAACTTTTCCTTCACTTTTCTTAAACTACTTCCCTTCCTCCTCTCCTACTATAGTGTTTCTCTTTCTCCTTTTGTTACTAAGATTAGTTCTAAATAATATTATAAGTCAATTTTGCTCTCTGTTTTGTGCCTTGTTCTTGATGTTACTACAGCTAATAATGTTATTCTTAGAAATGTGATACTCTTCATGTGTATACCTGTTATTGGGTACTATTTTTTTTATTTTGTCTTTTCATCTATGATGATTTGTCTATTTGCTTGTTTATTTTTGACTTTTTGTTAAATTGGTGTGGAGCTTTTCTCCCCGGGCCTCTACTGAAAATGGAAATGTATCCAGCTAGACTAGCCCGGTCAACAAATGTAAAATAAATAAATAAATAAATAAATACAGTTGTAAAATGCAATCTAAATAGAAAAAGTAACGTGCTGCAACACATACATTTTTCATATAGGGCACACAGGTAAAGAAATCTGAATATAAATACTAGTATGATGTGTATAAATATGAAATGTGTACAATTGCTGTGTGGATCAGCCCCGTTCCTACAAATAGATGCAAACTAGACATCCACAATCTGCAGTCAGGTCCAGACAAGTCCTCAAGTGTCACGCTGTCACAGATAGTTTCCCCAGTTGCTAAGAAACATGCACACAGAGAATGTCACAGTAGATGTATGTGACAGGCACAACACACACTCCAGGGCCTGCAACTAATATGTAAACCAAAATATGTGTAGAAACAGCAATGTAATGTACACACAGTTAATTTGCACAGGGCCCACAGGTAAAGAAATTGGTATAGAAACAGGTCTGATGTGTATAACTAAAATAAGGGTACAATTGCTCTGTTGATATCTATAGCTGTTGGTGTGCTGTAGCAGCCCCATGGCCCAGGTAGAGTGTAAGTGTGGTCAGAATGTAGAGTAGTGAATAGTAGGGTACTGACAAATATACTTGATAGCAGTTGTCAATTGAATCTGTTCCCTTCTGCCACCACTCAACTGATCCAATCAACACACTGAAACCAACATGGGTATGCTCCTAAACAATCATCTACTGTTGGGACCATTGTTCCATTTGGTTTATCATTGTTTAAACTGTGTGCATACTAATATTCCCTGTTGAATAATCATTTTATTGCCTGCCTGACATACCACTAACTGGCATGCTGTTACAACCCTGAATGACATTCCATATATGCATGGGTTCTGTTTGCTATGGCACTGTTATAATTGCACTGTTTTGGGTACATTTGAATATCCATTCATGCTATTTTGACTAATGTTATAATGTGTTGTGCATGCTTAACCAATATTTATTGTTAATTTCCACACCATAGCACATATGGGAAGGCAGATCCCAGTGGATCTGCCACTCCTACCCCACCTGGCTGAGGCACCAGGTCCCAGAACATCTGGGATCCAACCCAGACCTACCTCATCTGGTGGTCCTGCACAACCCTCAGGTGGAACTGCTGCAGGGGATGGGGCTCACCCCCCCTTGCAGCTGGGCACGGTGAGGATGTTGTCATCCAGGACGAGGTCTGTGGCATGGTGCTCAGTGTCCTCCAGATGGACTTGGATGACCGCCTGTGCCAGGTGGAGGGCAGGCTGGTGCAGCTAGAGGGGCAGGTGGCCCTTCCAGCCCAGCCCCCAGTACAGCCACCTTCGGGGCTGTGAAGGAGTAGTGGTGACTGCCATTGAGTGGGGACATCAGTGCCACTACTACCATGTGGGGGCTCATGAACGTCAGATTCCCAACCACCCTCCCCATCAAGGTGTTTACCTCCCATGTGTCATACACCACCCCTGTCTGCTGTCTTGTCTGTCTGCAAATGCAACCTCTCCTACCAAACATCCCTCACCACACTTACCTATAATCCTTCCTTAACATCCCACTCTCACCTTAAAAAAAAGGGGGCATCTGTCCCACAAAAAAATCACGTCCCATACATAGCTCTGCATTTCACCCTGAGACTTGTACCCATCACACAGTCTAACCCTACCAATCATTCGTATTGTATCATACCCACACATATCCCTGTAGGGTGTGAGGCTCCAAATTTTAAATTGCCCAAATTGAAAGCAGCTATTGCTACCAAAGAAATGCAGAGCTATGGTCCTTTCCTACACCCATCCTGAACATCCCTACCTGTTTCTCCTCTTGTTTATCCTCCTGCTTGCCCCAATTTCACCAGTTTCCTATCTCCCATTTTTTTTTCTTTATTTGAAATTAGCGTGGGTTTAAGCAGCCATAAGCGAAGCTGAGCTTACATAAGCATCGCTTAGCTTGCGCAAACCCGCTTACAACTGCTTTAAAGTGCCTTAATCACTCTGTTTCCAACAGCCCCTGTTCTGCCCAGCAACAAAATAATCTGCCATTGCAAGTCTCAAACCCATGACCATGACCCTGCACACTATAGCCAAAGTGATTTACTACTAAGGCATTTGAGATGTAAATAAGTTTGATGCTTTCTCAAACATATCATCCAGCACAGTCATTCAACAGTCGGGGAACTGCATTTATATATGTAGATGTATGTGTGTACATATATATATATATATATATATATATATATATATATATATATATACACACGTCTACATATATGTTTATATATATATATATATATATATATATATATATACATATATATATATATATATATATATATATATATATATATATATATATATATGTATTTATATATGTATATATAAATGTGTATTGCATTTGCAGGTTGGATCCACACTCTGAACCTCTCACTGCAAAACATCTGACCACAAGCACTGTTAATGGGGCTGAAGGGGCCCAAAATAAGTACCTCTTGTAATTATTGATATCATCCTGTCCTCCACAGCTGAACAGATCTGCCTTGCAACACAATAACCAACACTTGCAAGTCTCATACCCAGGACCCTACACAACATAGCCACATCAAGTTAACAGTAGGCCATCTCAGTTGTACAATATCAGGATATCAATAACATAGCATGCAGAACAGTCTATCCTAGGGAATGTACAATGTGGAAGCAGTAAACATTCCAGTGATACATGCACACACACACACACACACACACACACACACACACATATATATACATATACATATATTTACATATATATATATACATACATATATATATATATATATATATATATATATATATATATATATATATATATATATAATATGTATATACACATGCATACACATACACATATACTACTACATATAGATATGTATAAGAAGAGTATATTTAGAGGGGGCACAGCATATATTGAACAGACAGTAGTCCTACAGTTGCCACCTTTTAAAATGGCTAGTATTTGATTCTTTCATACAAAAGACAATTATTGCATTAAACATATACCCACAGACAAGTTAAAGGATATGACACTACACACAAGTCTGCATTCATAGAAATGTTTATTTTGCACTATTTCAGTTGTATATGCCATTTCATATAAGAGTTAGGTGTTTGAAATACATAATAACTGAGTAATGCATTTGATACAGTGATCTGAAAACATAACATATGTTGCTGTCCAGGCTAAGGCCTTCAAGTAGTACAACAGCAAAATAAACACTTGCCTTGAAGATAAGAACCAATCAGCACTTATTAATTACAGATGTAGTTCAGCAGCCTCCAATTACATTCTGTACTCAACCCCTAGGGGGAAAAGAATTAAGTTGTCACAATGAAAATGTATCTGTTACATAACAATGCTTAACTTAAAACATCACTGTCACACTGACAAACAGAACTGTCTGTAAGACAGTAAGTTCTAGCCCACCACTGTTCCCATGGTGAAATGTATGAAAATGTACAGCCATATACCTTCATTTGTCTTACTCGTGATATCCCTTACATGTTGTAACAGCCTAGGTTAAAAACAAATTATACCCCTTCCTCATAAAATGTCTTACAAGGGCATATAACAGTGTTTTACATACACTGACCTCTGGACTGTACAAGGTCACACATGTTTTGTCCAGCTGTAGCCCTCAAATATATGGACCCTATCCCACAATTTGTGTGGGAGTCCACAACATCATTGGAATGATAGCAGGAATGCCAGCACTAATTAATGATTGGCCACTACTTAACAACCTTTTACTGCATAACATCTGGACAAAGCCTGGTATATAGGTAGAGGATAGAGGCTGGAACATAGGGCCATATTTGCAATATTGTTGTTATACACTGTGAAAGTTGCTGGTGTTACAAGATTACTTGCAACATACCCTTACTCAGGAATACGAATGGATGTTGTCATGTACTGATAGCACTCAACAGAGAGAATGCCACTGATATGTCAGAGACAAGACCTGTGTGGTGAACAGACAAAACATAACAGCCAGTCCTCTGGCCATCATGTGGATAGGCCTACAGTTGAGAGCTATGCAGACAGACTGCATTCCATGCAAAACTAGCATGTACACACAAACCCTGTCAAACTAGAGGTATTCAATGCATATAACAGCAATACTCACACTGTCCGTAGGTCTGGAACTTTATACAAAAATTTAGTTGGCCTCTGTCTACAAGTCCTGTTGTAAGAGGTATTGCTACCTGCTGTCTGTAACACTGCTGCCAACACATAGGAAGGATGTCTTCCATACAGGAAAGGTAAAGGGACAACACCCACATGATGTAATAATTTAAAGTAGTGGGTTGCCATGACATTGGTAATTGGAAGTACTACACAGCTGGCTGCATGCAATTAGCAAGTAGTGAACAATGATTGGTGCAGAGACCATCACCTGATCATGAGCAT